>NC_068983.1:126853960-126863986 GCF_001194135.2 Octopus bimaculoides | reverse complement strand
TATATATATATATATACCCACTTACGTATCTCCCTGAATGTTTGTATGTATTCATATAAATATACGTTTAGATTTCCTTAAATGGTAAAGAGCATTCTATTTTCAATACACGTTTGTGTTATTTTGCAACATAAACTAAATGCTTTCTGTCATTTCATTATATATTCATTAGGTGATCGACAGATTTTTCTATATAATTCGATACACTTGACATTTATCTTCAAAGTAATATAATCCCTTTTTTATTACATTGTTATTCAATATGGATTTTATGCCATACATTTGCTGCCATCCATTGATTCTTTGATTTAAAATCAACTCATAACGGCTTGCAGGTTGTTCAACTTATTGACAATTATACTAAATTGATCTTTTGAAAAATATACATTATGACACAGTTGTCTTTTATTGTTTTACTTCAAATGCTGTATTGCATAAAGGGGTTTCGTAATATCGTTAGTGTAGAACAGAAATAGTAGTAAATTACAAGCGAATGTACAAGTGAAATATCTTAGTAAATATGTTTTTTGCTCCAATAGATTTCTCCAGCGCATATCCAATATTGCTCTCGAGTTACATGTCAACGTTTTATACTGCAAATTGATCTCACATATTTATTTAATACACAGCGTTTAAACATAGGTTCCTAGCAACCATAATATTATCTATTCTACATGTAGTTAATATGTAAACTGTGTCCAAAGTTGTGAGTTGTTTCTTAAACGGAGATATATACAACATTTACAAATATTTACATTTTACATATTTATTCTAGTATATAGGTTCATATTGTAAATTAGACATGTTTCTTGTTTACTTTACATTATGTTACAGTAGAAATAACGAAAATACTAGCGAATATCACCATTCCTTCTTTAAGTTAACTACCATTGAACAAACATTGCTCTGACAATGAAACAGTCAAATGATACCATAAATATCATATGTACACTATTTTACATTCTATGTATAATCTATTGAAATAGGTTATGCAACGTTCGTAATGTTTCTAGATAATATAATAGTGTTGCATCTAGCTTCATCACATATTTTTCTCACACACTAGTTTTGGAGTTCTCATATGTTTTCTATTTATATAATGAATAACTGTTTCTAGTCCTTAGCTAACCATTGCATCTCTCTTATATTTTCCTTATCCTGGTCTACATACTAATCTGGAAATCAATGGTGCTTTCTAAAATTTAACATCCCCAGAAAAAGAAATGATTTCGAAACAGATTTAAATATTTACAAACGTTTATTAATATAGACGTGATATTTAGAAATACCATTCTCTACTCACTACCGAAATCGAATATTATGGCAACCAATACTGATTATGATTACAAAGTTATTAATGTTAAAACTATAATATTTCTTATTTTAATTGACACTGCGAAAATAGCAATTTTCACGTACTATATATATTGTCATTTTCGCTCTCCGTTTCTTTCTTAATATCAGAATACAACGCAGAGCGTTCTCTAAGTTGAACCTATTATTCTCCCGAACCTTTAATCGGCTCATATCCTATGTCAACGCATATGATATCCTTTACAGCGGTCACTAACACTATCCTTGATCTCTGTGCAGTAGATAACTTCCCAGTAATGTATAATTCACTTAATAGGGATAATCCGAAAGGTCACAAAACCAAGCAACTTCTGTTTTTGAATGTAGCGTATTTCTATTGAAATTTCTTCTTTTGAATTTTTAGAGCCTATCCAATCTAAATGTTCAGCCATTATGATATTAAGTGTCACACTCCGTTCACCGTAAATGACTAAAAAATGCAATATATTAACGGTTGAATTTTATGACAAAGTGATTAAAATCTTCCCGTGCTTGTAGCGCAAATTCATGTTTCTTGAACAAGATCTCAGATTATGATATAAATGTGATTATATCAGTTGTTGGAACATTCTTTTGCTATATAATGTTTAATCCCAGTTAATATTTTGTAAAGTAATCAGAAAAGAAATCAAATTTATGGCAGAATTTTGTGTTTGAATTTTATCACCATTAAAGTTATTGCTAAATTGCGTTTAGTGAACGTATTAATATTATTATAAGTCAATGCATCAAACACTTCTATTCAATAATATAGTGTCATAATTTATAGAAGAGTCTTTTAATATTACCCAACGAAATTGAAAAGAAAAGAAAAGTGCAAGATATTCAATGAAATCATTTCAATATTTGTTGTTTCATTTTCCTCTCAAATTATTTCTCGTTAAACTTGTAATCATCCATGTGGACAATAACTTCACTATGTTTAATTCCATGGATTAGATCACTGGGTAAATATTTTTTAAACGTTTCAAACTTTTGCCAGGAATGTATTCGATGATCTAAGATTAATGTCAGCTAGATAAAATATTTAAAACGTTCATACACAATAGAAAAGTGGCATTTTTCGTGTTTTATTTTAGCATTAACAATCAAGACGTCACTGTTTTATGAGTTGAATTTTCTAAAAATAGCGACATACAAAATAAACGCAAAATGTTCATAAAACATAGGGGATATAAATACCCTGATTCTCTTTCAATAATCATTGAGCTGCTTCAGGTCGTTTAAGTAGTAAAGATTATAGATTTGTAACTTAAAGAAACAAAAGTATTGTTCACTACATTTTAAATAATACAGTAATATTTTTTTTTTAATTATCATTTTCGTGCAAATTCATCGTAGTATATCGACATAAAAATTTGACATAATATCGTTGCGTTAATTTATCCAAAATGATTTAATAACGTACTCTATAGATATTCCGTTTTGTTCCTTTCGTCTTCTACTAGTTTCAGTCAGAGGCTTAGTAATGCACGAGAACCGACTCCCGATGGTTTCGGGTCTATTTTCGGTACTGTTTTTGGTGAAGAAGCGATTTTGACGAAGATGCTCTTCGTTGTGCCTGATATATATATATGTATATATATGTGGAAAGAGAGAGAAAGAGAGAGAGAGAGAGAGAGAGAGAGGCAGAGAGAGAGACACAGACAGTGATTCGCACGCTCGCATCAATATACACATGCTCGCGAAACGCGTCTGCTTACCCACATATAGAATATACTTCGACATGCCACCTTTTCCTACTTTCCCCCCATCAACCTGACCGATTTCCCGATGGCTAAGTGCTGCATTTCTGTCCTCCACGTGGTCAAATTCCTGCTCATCAGGCAGTATTTTCCAGCTAACTGTTATCCATATACCAATTTATTATTGCTGGCGCACAATAAATCCGGCCTCACCCGAGATGATATTAATGTTGCTTAATCAACTAAAACATCTATTATCAAATTTGATAATAAATTTGGGGCTCGTAAAGATCGACCTACCTGCTTAGCAATGAGATCTAGAAATTCAGCTCAAAGTTCAGATCTTGTCGATATCTATATTCTATGAGAACTGGCTGACCAATTCTCATATATCCTCGGTAGATTATATCGCGACGATTATCTTTTTACTTCAAAACGTCTTTATTAAAAAATTACGAAATATTAATTATAATCTTGTTAAAATATTTAGTAATATGGGCCTCATCATTACTTTTGATGATTATATAACAAAGAGTAATTTCTTTGACCTTACACTCAACTTAAATACAGCTTTGTATTTCTCATACCATACATTTTCAACCAATCTACCATATATCAGCATTTTTAGCAATTGTCCTACTAGTATAACAAAAAATCTGGTAAAAAACATATCGCTTAGACTTTCTAAATTATCCGCCAATGTTAACGTTTTCAATAACAACCCTGATTTATATATACGTCCTTATATAAAGCAGTATATGAGGAGCAAATTAAGTATTATAACCCTGTTGATCCTGATTCAAACTCTAATAATTTGGTTGAAAGTAGTTATAATAATAACAACATCAATAATAATAATAATAATAATAATAATAATAATAATAATATTAATAATAATAATAGTGTTTCTTCCGTAGGTAATAATCCAGACAGTATTTACTTATATCTAAATATTCAAAAATCTAATCTTGGTAAATTTTGAAATAAACAGTCTAAGGGAGGTAACTATACTTCGTACCATGTTTGCGTAGAAATTAAAATATCTACACATTTTTTTAATGAGAAATTTCCCTATAAATCGCATGACCTTTCTCTGTAAAAATTAAAATATCTTCATTTTTTTTTTCTTTTATGAGAAATCTCCCTAGTAAAATTGCAGAATTAAGAGTGTTGTTTATCAATGTAAAGTTTCTGTTGGAACTAAAGAATATTTTCATATTGGCATTTCATCCACTGAATTCATTCAATAAATGTTTGGCCAACCATGACCCTAGTAAAACTATTTGGTTCGTTATTCCATACGGAAAAGAAATTATATGTAACCTCCCGTTCTTGTGCGTTTGTGTTCATTTTCCATTACTCTTATGCTTTCCAAAATACGTCTCACTTCTCTTCGGAATCATTCCCCATTACTAATTTCTTAGGCGCTTATGTGACATTTGGTTACTCTAACTGTTCCTCTGGATCTTTCCTTGTACATTGAACGTTTATGTGTGTGTGGCGGGGTATGTTTGTGTGTGTGTCCTTATGCTTATATAACACCCTGGAAGTACACAAATAGTCATTTCAAATGGAGATTACTTTCTTTATTATTTCCTTCTTAATATAAAAGTAGAGAGTATCCGATTTCATGAATCTTTCTCTGTTTTGTGAACTAAAATTTGAACTTTATTTATGACACAGAATGTGGACATGTAGCTATAATTAGTCCAAATTTAAGCAGTTGAGATTGATGTGGACAATCTGCAATTTTCCATTTAGAACAACTTTTCTCACATCTTTAAAAAAACTAAATTGAAACCTCTTCTAAACTGAACTAAACACAAATATTCATATTTCATTAACTCCTGACATTGTATGAAATTTTTATTTGATGGGGGACATTTCTAATGGTTTCTGTTTAACAACTATATATAAGGGAGAGAGAGAGAGAAAGAGGTGTAGAGATGGAGAGAGAGGGAGAGGTAAGGTGAAAGAGAGTTATGTGTTTGTGTGTGTGTGCGTGTGTGTGGCCTGATAGTGAGAGAAAGAGAGGAACAATAAATAGATATATAGATAAAAATTTATGTATGTATATGATTTAGGTGCATCATTTTTATCAAGTCATTTGTATGAATTTAGAAAGAGATGCATAGCTCCTTGACGAGAAAACATCGTACAAATAATATTGAGGAACGTTTTATTACACTTATCCCACGTTAGTTTCAATAGCTGATTCAGTACGTCAGAAACGTTGACATGTCCTCATTGGACTACAGGTATCAATTTTGAACATTACAGGCAGACTTTTGAGAGTATATGGTGCTATGACGCTCTTGATTGAGCGCGCATTTGCCTACACCAAATACGTAATAGTTGGCATCAATATGAAGTTTAGAAAATATTTAACTTTAACTGCTACAGTACTGTTTCTTGGAGAGTATCGAAAAAGAAACAGTTTGACACATTATTTGTAAAATTTTGATGAAAATTTTATTTTAGGAAATGTAGCAATTTGAATCGTCTTGGTCAGCAATTTGTGTCCATAGCAGTTGACTATTTTTTTCTGGTTTTTGAAAATGAAACTTTTTGGTAATCTTCATAAAGCCGATTTTCTTGTATATAAACAAGCAGTCGATTTCAGACCTAGGATAATTCAAAATTACAAGCCCCAGAGATTTGGTTTTGGTGCATTTGTAGTAGGTATACAGCTACACAAATCTTAAGATTTCGGTACAGGATACCATTTCAATAAAATTTTAATGGACTATAATAATTACTACAAATATCTAAATGGCGAAGTCTGGGATCAACATTCGCCTATAAGTACTGAGGGGTATTTTTTATTATAAAGCTTCTATCGTTAAGATTTAAAGATACCAGCAGCAGCAGTGGCAGTAGCAGCAGCAGCAACAGTAGTAGTAGTAGTAGTAGTAGTAGTAGTAGTAGTAGTAGTAGTAGTAGTAGTAGTAGTAGTAGATTTAGGGCTAAAGTTAAATTGACATTAATATACAAATGAATATCTGACGATAATTGAAATGTTTACCTACTTCGCCCTGCGAATATAAATAATGCCGTCTCATATACAAGTCTGAAGCAATTAATTACACAAGTATCGTTCATCTATTCGATGAAGTTTATCCTCAGCCATCTGCAATGATGTGTTTGCTATGCGTTCTCTGGCGCACAAGCTTTGCTACTGATCGGTGGAAGGGTTGCCTATTAGGGATTGACAAATTCTCGTCCGAAAATTTGGCATCAATGTAATCTCAGATTTCATTCGTTGCTTCCCAGCACAGCGTTGAAGACTCTCTTTATCCGTTATTATTCTCCTGAGATGAATGAAATTATATTTATTCACGAATTCGATTACTTTTTCTTTCTCTTCCGTTTTCTTTTAGTGAAATAGTTCTGAACATTTGCATATAGTTATTTCAATCTCACATAGATCCCTTCAGTATAGCATAGATAAATTGCATTAAGCATTACACGGGAGTCAATTAAACATTTCGTACCTCTATCTCTCTCTCTCTCTCTCTCTCTCTCTCTCTCTCTCTCTCTCTCTCTCTCTCTCTCTCTCTCTCTCTCTCTCTATCTATCTATCTATCTCAAACACACGCACACACACACACACACGTGTTCTCACTTGACACACACTCACACACATGCATATGATTAAATTGAACAAAGAAAACTAGATAGTTTGCAGGAAATATTAGTTAAGACAAGCGTTAAATTTTCTCTTCGGTATTAATGGGATAAGTATAAACACTTATACATTTCAGAAATCAAACGAGGAACGTCTCCTCGGGACACTTGACCTGAGGGAAAGTAGATCGGTTTCCTCCGAAAGTGGCAATTATATGATGTAGTTCTCGGCATACTAATTCTGCATCAGCTTTATTTTTTATGTAATTTATTGGTCATGCTGTGTCACTGCCTTTATAGGTTTACTTGAACGAATAAACCATAGCACTTATTTTTTTTAAGGGTGTTACTCATTTTATCGCTTCCTTTTCCTAAACGGGAAACTTGTCAAGTGGTGGTGGTAGAGAACCGTGAACTCGCACGCACACATCCACAAATAGTGCGTACACACGCACCCACACACACACAAACGCACACAGGTATATACATATACGTGCATATATAAATGTGTGTATGTGCGTGTGCGTGCGTGCGTGCGTGCGTGTGTGTGTGTGTGTGTGTGTGTGGGTTGTGTGTGTACGTCAGGCCTCCTTCGTTTTCCGTTTATGAAATCGAAGACATTCGTCGACTTTGACCTAAAACTTATAAATATTAGGCTGTCTCACATGAAATGTATTTTGAATGGGTCTCTTATGAGTCATCTATAAATGGATGTTTAAGAAATTTCTATGTACGTGATTGTGTTCACTGTTAACTGTCTTTCATTCTAGACAATATTATCATTCAAAATTGCTACCAACAGCTCTTATGAAAATGTTGACTACTGAACAATACCGAGTGATTTTCCTGTATGAATACAACTTTAGTCACTCTGCCACCGAAGGTCTACGAAACATCAAGCAGGCTTTTGGTAACGATTCTGTTGACATTAGAACTGTTCAAAGATGGCTCCAATGATATCGTTCAGAAAATGAAGCCTTAAAAATGAACCAAGAGAGAGACCAAAATCAGTTATTCGGCATGATGAATTGAATGCTTTGGTTAAACGAAATCCGATAATAACAGACAAATCGGATCACAGCTCCAGACATCTCCCGTAACTGCTTCTCGACACTTGAAGAAGACTGGAAAAGTCAAAATATGGATAGGTTTGTTCCCCATCAACTTAATGAGAAACAGACACCGTACAGTGTGTTCCTTGTTGATTTCTCGGTTGGAAAGAGAATCAGTTTTGTAGCGACTAATTACGGGTGATGAAAAATGAATACTCTTTGATAACATCAGAAGGACAGGACTGTGGTTAGATGCAGGAGTGTCACCAAACCACTACCCAAAATCACCATTGCACCCTAAAAAGTTGATGGTCACTGTATGGTGGTCAACAAAGACGGTTATTAATTATTCATTTTTGCAACAACGAAAAACTGTAACAGCAAAATCCTATTGCCATGTAATTGATTGTATGCCTGAAAAATTAAGAAAAGAAGCAGCTCACATTAGTCAATAGATATGAACCATTTTTGCTCCATGATATTCCACGGCCTCACACTTCTCCAACTACGGTCTACAAGTGGCAATGCCTCAATTATGAAATTTTGGCACCTTCTCCTTATTCTCGTAATATCTCCCCTACTGATTATCACATATTTGAACACTTCAAGCTTGTTATACGCAATAAGACATTCTTAAATAAAGAAGAGGTAATTGAAGCATTCGAACAGTTATTCAGTATAAAAGATGACAAATACTTTGAAGATCAAATATATGCCTTAGAGGAATGTTGGAAAAGTTCATAAATGAAAAACAATAAGAGTTTGATTAAATAAATAAATATTCCAAAACTTAAAAAACAATTTTAATGTTTCCCTGTTCAAATGCGACAATTTATGTGAGACAGCCTAATATTATTTTCTTTTACAACTTTCTTACAATTATGTATTATACAAATTTATCTTTTGCCCTATATATCACTATGACTGTAGTTATTGTTTTATGTGTGTAAATTATGTTTCTATCTACAAAGGAGTGCTGAAAAGTTCCTAGCTTTAAGGTTAACGCGAGAGAACTTTTTGGAGGCCCAACCGTCCAATGACTTTTACAGAGCCTGGAAAACCTGAAGGAAGGTTGCAATAGGTTTATGAATCTGAGATTGGAATATGATGAATAAAATCATAATTAATTGAGCGTTCTGTATTGTTTTTTACTGAAAGCCAGGAACTTTTAAACACCCCTTCATATTGCTTACAATTTGGTTTCAAATTTGTAACAATGAATGGGCAATCCTTACTGATTCCTCTTTACTGTAGATTTTGTACTGCTTATTTTTCTGAGATGAATATTTTATATGCATGAGATAACATGCTCCAAAATCATATATCAGTTGAGCTTTTTCACATTTTATATTATTCGTTTTTTTTCTTTTATATTGAATAAAGTAAAATTTCCACAATCATGCAGTCCTTCTCAGGGATTCCCATTTTTATTATGCCACATCTTTCCTAGCATCTGTACTTTGAACAATTCTTCCTCAATATATCAGCATTCACGCTCATAATGTATCAATGCATATTTATTCTCTTAAAATGGCAAGTGGAACGTATATCAAGTATAATGTTCGAAGAAAAATTATATCAGACACAAGAAATTTACATAGATCGTAACTTATTTATTTTCCTCATCACAGTTGATAATAATATATTATGCACTTCTATCGTATGAAACATTCAAAATCATTTGGAATATTTAAATATCTTCAGGCCAATGAATACATTTCGATATCAAAATTGAATTCATCATGCTTCAAAAATTCTGTACGACCATTTTCAATATAAATGCAGATAACATCCGTTTGAAATTTTGGTAAAAGAAAAAGAATTTCTGAGAGAAACTAGTTTCAATATCATATTTGAAGTGATTTAACCAGAGCTACGTTCATAATTGTGATATATGTGATTTTCTTTTTAATTTTGCATTTGTGTTGTTTGAATAACGACTTACTGTCTATCCCCCACCCAACAAAAAATAGAATAAAATCAGCTGAAATATTATTTAAATCTGTGTATCAAAGCTACCCCACTTTTATCAGTCGACAAGCTTGGAAAATGATAGACATCTATTCAGTAATTGCCATTTGGTGTTGTCATTCAACAATATTTTATGATATTTTAATATTCATTGAAAGCAAGTAACATATGATGCCTCAGTGTATATCATAGGAATAAATAGGTTAAATATATCTAGATAGTATATATCTGGAAACCATTAGCAATATTGTAAAATCAAAAAACGTGAATGCGCATATATATGTGTGTATGTGTGCATGTATGCATGTATATACATATATGTATATATGTATATGCAT
>NC_068983.1:126850265-126851139 GCF_001194135.2 Octopus bimaculoides | reverse complement strand
ATATATACATATATATGAAATATATATAGATAGATAGATAGATAGATAGATAGATAGATAGATAGATAGATAGATAGATAGAGAGTAATATAAATGCATATATATATATATATACTTACATATATGTTTGTGTGCATATATGTATTATGGATCTTTGAAGGACATTTCAGAACGAGGTTTTACCTGCCTGTAGCAAGTGCCAAGAAAGCCACGCATCAACTATGTCCCTGTGCGAACAACTATGAATATACACTGTGTTCTGCACACGGTGTGGGTCTATAGATATAAGAGTTTGTCATAAAATATGTACTTAAGTACATTGACGTAAGCATGTCCTACGCAGTATTTGAGGACAGACAGGTTCCTACAGGTTCTGTCTACTTGTGAGCAGCATATCAAATGAGACAGCCACATACAACCGGGGTATAAAATCGTAAAAGCATCGGATTATGTCTTCTATTATCGCAGTCCATACTTTACGTGAGGATTGTCGAATATTATCAGATTAAGAGATGAAGATGTTATCTATCTTAGATGGGATTTTGTGAAATAACAAGCAGCAGCAATAGTAAGAATTAAAATAACATTTGAATCGCCCTCCTTTTCAATAAATCAACGCTTCAATTATTATACAATATTATATAGAAAAAATACTCTCAGTGCGAGGGTACCCCTATCATGTTAAGATTCTGGTCGTTATGTAATTTTAATGCTTCGATAGTAGTCGGATACGTCTTTTCTCACATGATGGCCTATGATAATATTTTCATTTATAATGTAAGTAAAATAGTCAAAACACACAAGCACGCACACACACCTACAAATACACAAACAAGAACAGACATACACACACACAAACATATATATATATATA
>NC_068983.1:126849331-126850026 GCF_001194135.2 Octopus bimaculoides | reverse complement strand
ATATGTTTGTGTATGTTTATGTCTGTTCTTGTTTCTGTATTTGTAGGTGTATATGCGTGCTTGGGTGTTTTGACTATTTTACTTACATTGTAAATGAAAATATTATCATAGGCCATCATGTGAGAAAAGACGTATCCGACTACTATCGAAGCATTAAACCAGCTGCCAAAATTTTCTTTAGCACCAGCGCGTGGTGTTATTGTATCACATGATTACATCATTAATTTCACATCATCAGCAGTGGTAGTCATGTGCAGGATGCTAGATCGAAAATACCTGCCAAACTGATATAATATAACACTGCCCATAGAGCAAATGATGTCTCGAAAAGCTGGTGGGTTGTGAATAAATTAGGTATTAGGTAAGTTCTTGACTAAGACTCATGAACTAACATGTACGCAAAATACAATTTCTACTTTTAATCCAGGATAATTCAAAAATTTTGCGGGTGTTGTAGTCTTTTACGCTGATATTTCCCGGAGAACGGTCATCCATGAAATTTAAAGATGTCGTTTTCTCAGCGAGTAACTAATGTAATATACTGATCAATGCAAATCTTAGAAAACACAATATTCTATCTACAAAAAAACTGTAACGTAAACAGTGACAGGATTATTAAAAATGAGTAAACCATATTCACAAAACAATAATGGAAATACTACCGCTATATGTCTGTTACACACACACAAGATCGG
>NC_068983.1:126847753-126848989 GCF_001194135.2 Octopus bimaculoides | reverse complement strand
ATATATATATATATACATATACATATAAACATATTTAGGCACGCGGAGATAACTCTTGCACACATTCACACATACAGCCAGCATAAGGGCATTGATACATTATTGAATTTTTCTGCTTTTGCAACTTTCTTATCATATATATATATTATATTTCTCAGTATTTACATAAGTTGATCACTAACTGGAAATGATTTGTCTGTATATTGTTAGAAAATATTTCATCAAGTTTCTCCTGTATCTGAAGGCTGATAACACTCTCACGACTCCATTATAACATAAATCTGTTTCAGTCCAGCACATTTTATTTACTCTTACCTTGTAGATTTTATTCACGTCGGATATTATTTATCATAATTGAAGACAGTGTTACATCTAAGAAGTGTAAACGTCGAATATTACTTTTGTATTGTTAGTGCACTTATTTATACATTTCCTTACTTGACTATCTGCAGAATAATTTAGAATTATTTAGAAAAACTAAAGTTAAAGATTGTGATTGTCTACCCTAAACCTAACCCTAAGGATAACTAGTCCATAATATTGAGAAGAAAGAAGTCGTTAATAGCAATGTTTATACGTGATAAAACAAAATAAATAAGATGTAATACAATCATTCTCATAGTATTTATTTTCTAAGTAGGCATAATCTATATCCAGAGGAAAGGGGAAACTTAAATAATCTGATCAGAAATAATTCAAAATAAGAATGGCAAATGATTGAGTAGTTGAAAATCCAAAATTTGGTCGACGATGTGTAATAAGTGAGATTTATGTCCGTTGCTGTCATGCATCTTGACAAGGAACATTTCCCCATCCATAGCATAAAAATTCAATATTCTAGAAATTTAATTCTCAAGTTCTCCGTCTCTTTATCGCCAAATTTTATTGTGAAGCATTGGCAATAGTTACCAGTGGTTTTGTTTATTTTATTAAAAATATTATAAACTGATAGAAATTTCCAAGTACGTCATTCAGTACACGAATAATTGCATAAAAAAATATTATACACAAAAATCTATATTCGTTTTACTCATATTCAATAATTACGATTAAGACAATAAAAATAGTATGGATGTCTCAGTCATATACACAATATATTTACATATATATATATATATACATGCATACATACAGAGATATATACACACACATATATGTATGTATATATATATATATAAATATGTATATATATATACATATATGTATATATATATATATATATATATATATATATAT
>NC_068983.1:126845973-126847454 GCF_001194135.2 Octopus bimaculoides | reverse complement strand
TATATATATATATGTGTGTGTGTATATATATATACTTACGTATTTATATATATATATAATAGTATTTTGTGTATTTCCTATAATATATACGGGAATGAGAAAGCCGACCCCTGTTATCGCATAAGCAAACTGGATTTATTTCCCATCACAAAAGACTGACTTTTACAGAGTTATTCAAAATACAATGTAAGCTGGTTTGCAGGACATTATATGCAGCCGTTTGTAAATAAGTACCGTCAGGCTATTAGACCTGAATAGATGGCGAATGAAGTTAAATTCTAAAATTGTGTGAGAGCGGAGTGTGATAGATTTTCAGAGAGGAGGACTATCAAGGACAAAACACTTGATTCAAGTTCCGACGAACATATAAGTCACTCATATAAATTCATACTCGTAACAAAAATGACATATACCTAGTGTAAGCGTGTATATTTGAACGCACGTATGTGTGTGTTTGTGTATGTGTGCACGCATGTGTGTATGTGTGCACACATGTGTGTATGTGTGCACGCATGTTTGTATGTGTGCGCACGGGTGTGTAAATTACTAACCGCGTTGAAAGAAATAGACCATAAGTACTGTTTACTCTTTTTTCTTCAGAAATGCGTTCATATAAATTTAGACGTTTACTGAGTCACAAATACATAGATAACTAAATAGATATCAACTTTCCCCTCTCTTTCTCTCTCTCCCATCTCTCTAGATATATCCATAATATATTTACATTTCAGTATCTGTGTTATTATTTTTTTTTAGCAACCATAACCATTTCTTAATATCATTTTCCCCACTATATGCATATCATTGTCAGAACATTTGCTTTGAAGCTAAAATTTAAAGTAATTCATTAATAAAAGATATTATAGTAGAGCTCTGTGATGTTAATGTTAGTATAATAGAAAACGATAATGTCATGGAATCGCTGCTGATATGCTAAGAACGCTAAGTTACATTTAATTAAAAGCGGAGATTGTATGTGTTGGATATGCGCTAAGAGAATTGCCATTATTTTTACAATACGCTACGGATTATAAATGACAACCATAGTACATCAAACGAGACGAAATGCTGCAAAAACTGATAAAATGCTGACTGAATTCTGTTTGTTTACATTTCCCAGTATGGTGCAAGAAATAGAAATGTTTATTGTCTTTTAACGTGGTGGGATATGTGAGCTAAATATTTGTGATTTACGTTTTAACAAGAAATCTTGACCGAATTGAAACTATAAGAAAAATGATGTAGGCGATATAATTGCCCTTTAATGTGGAGATTTGGACATCTGTTGCCATGTTTTAAACACTAACAATATCTTGAGGCAAGTCATTGCACTTACTGACAATCGATGTTTTTCAGTCGCTACTTTCTTATTTCTTTACTACCCACACGGGGCTACACACAGAGGGGACAAACAAACGGATTAAGTCGATTATATCGACCCCAGTGCGTGACTGGTACTTATTTAATCGACCTCGAAAGGA
>NC_068983.1:126840714-126845963 GCF_001194135.2 Octopus bimaculoides | reverse complement strand
CGTGACTGGTACTTATTTAATCGACCTCGAAAGGATGAAAGACAAAGTCGACCTCGGCGGAATTTGAACTCAGTACGTAGCGGCAGACGAAATAACGCTAAGCATTTTGTCCAGCGTGCTAATTATTCTGCCAGTCGCTACATTCTGGGAAACAATTTTATCGCATGCCGTGCTGAGGGAACACCACACTTGGAATAAAAACTGGAAAGCAAATCGCAATTACATTCTTGAAGATCCAGCGTACCATGGATTAACACATTTTGGTATTAACCCCGACGGGAAGAATATGGTGAATATGTATGTATGCATGAACATGTATGCATGAGTGTGTATATGTATTTATGCATGTAAATACATACGCCTGCATGTATGTGTGGCCCACCAGCACAAATCAGTCAACGTTGTAGACTGAATTTTACATAAAACTATTTCTTTATAAGTTTGTCCAGATTTGCCTCTCTTAGATACATCCCAATTATAAGAATCAAACAACTCGAAACATCGAAGGCTGGCATTCCTGATACATGTTGTCATTGAACTAACCGCACTGAATTTGCCTTTTAGCAGTTGAACTATGTCACAAACATTTTAACTAACCTACATTTTGATTATGCCTAAACACTGCTTGGCGCTAACATTTCATAATACGAGAGGTGTATGAAAGCTTGTGAGTCTCAAAAACAAAACATGGTTCAAAACTTCTGATGATTTATTTTTCAACATAGTCCCCCTCAATGGCTGAACACTTTCTCCAGCGGTGTTGAAGCGCCATTATCCCGGCGTAGAAAAACATCTTTTGTTTGAGATTCGAAGAAACTTCCTACAGCGTCTATGACGTCATTGCCACTGGCAAAATGGCCACTAGCCAGGCCCGTTTTCTTTTTGGGGAGTAGATAAAAGGCAGAGGGGGCTAAGTCTGGAGAATAAGGCAGATGGAGAACATGTTCGTATGCAGAATCACGAATTGTTGCCATGGCAACGACTGAAGTGTGGGCTGGAGCATTGTCGTGATGAAAAGGGACTCATCTGGTAAGCATTCCCGGCCTTTTTTCTTTCATTGCTTCTCGGAGGTGTTTCAGTAGCTGATAATAACAGCCCCGTAACGGTGTGACACTTTTCAAGGTAATCGAGCAGCAAGACACCTTGAGAATAAAAAAAAAAACAACGGACGCCATGACCTTACCAGCTGAACGAATGACCCTGGCCTATTTTGGGGTATGAGAAGATCTGTGCTTCCAATGCTTTGATTATTCTTTGGTCTCAGGCTGGTAGCGATGAACCCAACTTTCGTCCATAGAAATGAAATGAGCAAGATAATATCTTCATAGGCTTCAAACAGTTTCAGATTGCTCGTGGACACAGTGCACGTAGTGCGCTTCTGTTCAGGAGTCAAAAGGCGAGGGAACCACCTTACGGAAACGTTTGAGAACCCAAGTTTTTTTGTCTCAATGTTTTCTGATCTTTCAATTGAGATGCCAAGTCTCTCGGCTATCTGATGACATGATATTCGGCGATCTTGCATTATCATACCAAGAGCAAGGTCAAGGTTGTCCTTGGCGGTTGCAGTTGGAGGAATTTGCATTCCAATTGTAGGTGAGGAATTCTTTAGGGAAATCCGATAAATCTTTCGTCTGAATGTTAGAAACTTATCGGTTAATCTAATCAATATTTAATATTATATCAATCTAATCAATATTTAAATTTATCGGATGTATTTTGTGAAAATAATTTCTATGCCTATATGCTTAGATGATATCCGACGCAAGTATAATTTTCGCTATAATATCAATAACTACTTACGGACTTCATTCACCAACGTCGAGCCAGTACAAATTACATTCAAGGAAAAACATCCATCAAATATGCACGTTGTATAAGTAAAGTATATTAACCCAATATGATGTAAATTAAGCAATTGTTATACAACCGGTCGTTTTTCTACCACTTGACTTAGAAGGACAGCATACATAGGCATACATAGCATTCAGTATGCTATTATCAGTGTCATTGATCCACCAATAAGCCCCTCAGCATTCAATCGAAATGAGAATTAAAGAAGTTTCGATATGCCTCCAGGTTAACGCCACAACATTTCCTGTTCGGTGCGTTCTACAAAATTCAACATCTAAATATAACTATACTAAACTACTGCTTTGTTTAAAAGATATAATACGCAGAAAGGAAATTGATCATATTCTTCCAGCTAGAACATAGATAACATCACCAATTCCGCTCAACATCAGAGTGTGAAACACACTGATTACTGTCCATGTCGATTTCAGAATAGAAAATAGTTTTGGATGGAAGGTAATAATTGCGCAAACATATGTCAATGCTTACTCTTTTCTCTGTGGGAGGCAGATCAGTGATTATCCACTGTATATGAAGAAGAAACCATGCATGCGAAAGTGATTTCAAGACCAGCAGAATATAATTCTGCATTATCCAAACTGTTAAGGTCATAAAAGCATATGACAATAATGTGTGATTCCCTTCAGGCAAATCTCTTCAATATTTTTACAAATATGCAAGAAAACGAAAACTTCGATGTCTTTTTTACATCACGTTTCACACTCACTAAAATTGCAAAATATGAACCTAGTCGTTATGGCATCAATAATGATACTCTTGAGAAGTATTATGTGAGTTACCACCCATGAACATCATTCGAGTGAGATGCATTTATGTATTTATCTAGAAAGCATTTCTTTTAATGAGTAAATATATGTGAATGCATACAGCGCATAAGAATCTTCAAGGTCATAGAAATCTCTCAAATATGACAAAATGATCGATTAGCCAAATTTCATGTATCCTGAGATATTCGAAGTGAATACATTTTGGTAAGCTCGCAGAAAATATTACCAAATTGAGAAGCAAGGCATACATGTACAAATTTGTGGATAATATATTAAATATATTCAATTATTTGCCTGCATAAAACAATTCCGTGCCCCAAAAAACAATATAATCTTGAATGACATTAGCATTCACAAATCTTACAAGAGATATGAGGTAAAATTTCTTGCTTAATCAACAAAACTTTAAAGAAAACGTTTCTACACATTCTTTCAGGGTCCTTTGCGTGATTTGAAATTGGAATGTTTTCAATTCCGCGTTTGAATTTTATCGAAACATTTCATATTCTCTAAGTTGGAATATTGATATTACTAGGCTGTTGAAAATTTCTATAACGAATTAACTCTCTTTATTTTATATTGTTAACAATGATTTTACTTACAAAATTCTATTAATTCTATAATCTGAAATTTTAGATTCCTATGAATTAATTAGCACTGTTATGTTCCATTGAATTGTCACTTGTCGGATCATGCATATTTGGAGTGGCTTGGGTGATAAATAAGTTTTAATATTGTTTGATGTAGACAATTCACAAAATATATAACAAATTTGATCGCGACTATGTACATATTCCTACGATCAATACCTGACACAGTACAAGAGAAATAATTGCGTGTTCAAGCTTGTGTTACAGCAGAAACTTCATTGAAAAGAATTGCGAATGTTCATCACTAATCTCATCAGAAATGTAAGTCGATTTTTCACTTCAAAATTTCCATGATATAACACTTCTTAAGCAACCTTCTAAGATATGTAAGATGATACTTAAAACAAAAGTTAAGCAAACACATAGTCAAAGAACAATTAGCTTTAGTAGGAGAGAGAGAGAGAGAGAGAGAGAGAGAGAGAGAGAGAGAGAGAGAGAGAGAGAGAGAGAGAAAGTAAGAGAGACAGGCTAACACCCAGACAGAAAGACACACAGAAAGACAAAATACGAGAGTGTGTAAAACAAGACAGAAAATAGCTTAGTAAGAAATACACATACAAACATATTGTATATCAACACATATACAAACGCAATTTTACAATTTTCGTAAACTAATAATGAGCATAAATTGTTGTTGGCACTCCGTCGCTTACGACGTCAAGTGTTGATCCGATCAACGGAACAGCCTGCTCGTGAAATTAAGGTGCAAGAGGCTGAGCACGCCAGAGACACGTGTACCCTTAACGTAGTTCTCGGGGATATTGAACGTAACACAGTGTGACAAGGCTGACCCTTTGAATTACAGGCACAAGAGAAACAAGAAGTAAGAGTGAGAGAAAGTTGTGGTAAAAGAGTACAGCAGGGTTCGCCACAATCCCCTGTCGGAGCCTCGTGGGGCTTTAGGTGTTTTCGCTCAATAAACACTCACAACGCCCGGTCTGGGAATCGAAACCGCGATCCTATAACCGCGAGTCCGCTGTCCTAACCACTGGGCCATTGCGCCTTCACTGATCATAAATATACATACATAATAAAACTCGTATAACATAATACAAGTTAAAATAAAGAACATAGAAATTAACATAAAAAGACATCAGGTGCAAACCTGTCAGTTCTCTATATACATGAAGCATTAGTCAAAACCCAGCCGTATCTCCAATAGCGTGAGATTTTATCAACGGGGATCCATTTATATAATAATAGAGACCGACTTCACTGTACGTTGAATGAGATGGATGTCACCGCAATGTATATATATGTACAAATACACATATATAGTTCTGATTATATATAAGAGTGTGTGTATGCTTCTGTATGTACTTTTGTAGGTGATGGCAAATGTAATCTGTGAATTCTTTTCTAATTTAAACATAAGCGAAAACTACAGAATACAACTTATATAGAATTGCAATTATATGTATTATATTTAGGGGTTTCTATTGAAATTGATCGTTAATACATATGTATACGATATTGACTGCTGGCATAACTACCTATACGTTGTTGTTTTGCAAATTAAAAGTCCACATGCGAAGCCACATAAATGTGTCAAAAAATCACTATACTTATTCTGGGATAACCAGTTTCTCAATGTCTTCCAAAATAATGACATTTTCTTGTTCTAACAGCACTACATATACATTCAATATTGAACGGTATAGAATGTTCCCTAAATGAAATGTTATTAGTTGTACAGTCTAAAAAAATACTTACCAAGATCAGCAGCTTACATTACAAGCTTATTTCTATAGTCTAGCCATGTCATATCAAAATAGTTTGCCCACATTTCTCTTGTGTTTTTTTGTTTTTCCTATTTTTAGAAGAATTATTCTTAATGCTTACTGGAAGATAATTCAAATTAAAATTTAAAGTAATACTGTATTCAGCATAAGATGAATGATAGCATATCTCTCTCTCTCTCTCTCTCTCTTATATATATATATATATATATATATATATA
>NC_068983.1:126836539-126840412 GCF_001194135.2 Octopus bimaculoides | reverse complement strand
TATATATATATATATATATGTGTGTGTGTGTGTGTGTGTGTGTGTGTGTGTGTGTGTGTGTGTGTGTGTGTAGATACATATATGCACATATATCCATAAATATATAAGAGTTTTTGTATATGCGTGTGCGTATGTAATTTAGGCAATCCAAAAATGAGTTGCTGATTTTCACGTATGGGTATCAAAAGATTCAGTAAGCTTTTTGCTACCAACTAAACTATATTTTCGTTCACATATTTGCATTAGAGAAATCTAACATTATCATTTTTCTTTTAGTCACCTATCGTAAATGACATTTCATATCACCACCACAACGTTTCACCTTTTCTATACGAGTGTGTTCGTGCGATCGTTACCTACGTTAGGCCGATGACTGACAAATATATGTGCGTGACGGTGTATGTGTCTGTCAGTATACATACATTTTTGTTACGACTAACACATACACATCTAAAGACAGTGACAGACATGCACATGAGCAGATATAGGGTTCAGGTGTGCATTAATGTATGTGTATGTGTGTTAGATTATGTATGCATTACCCCCGTACGAGTGAAACCTGCCGATATTGAAAGCTTAATTGCGGCCTGGGCTTAAAACGAACAACGACGTTCACTTTCGAGTACTACCAAATTGCACATTTAGCTGATGTAATGCCACTCACAATACTCGCTTATTTATCTGGAATATGTTATTCTGGTTATTATAATAAATTCACAAACATGGCGAAGCAGAAAGACTCAGCGGCTCTTTCAATATAGTTATGGAAATGTTTTTCCACTCCTTCTAACAAGTTTCAAGATAATGTTGTTTATTTTAACAGTCCCTGTATTTCTCCAATCATTCAACAGTCTATCAACGTCGCACAAACTTTGTACTGCGTTGGTCAGTATTTAATCTATAGCTTATAAAGTTAAACAGTTAAAATGTTATAGTAACATCAGTTAAATTATATCTTACTACGTACGTCCTTCAGCATATGTTTTAAATTAACGTTCATAACAGCATATTTCTTTGTATACACTTGCCTTCAGAATTTTCTTGGATTTTTACTTTCTTCACTGTGACATTCAATCGTGAATTTTATAACATTTAGTACATGTTCTAAATAAATGTTGACTTTATGCACTTTCTTACGTTGGTGACGCATACTAATATTTGCTAAATTGGTGACTTTCCATTTTTTTATAGCATAACTATCCTACGGAAAATATGTTTTGTACTTACATTGGCTACATTTAGTAACTTTTGCTAAATTGGTGACTTTTCATTTTGTATAGCATAATTATGCTACAGAAAGTATGTTGTGCACCTATATTGACTACATTTCGTTTTGCTTGAACTTGGTTTGTGTACGTTTTGTTGTTTACAATATTATCAATTCAATGTGTGTGTGTGTGTGTGTGTGTGTGTGTGTGTGTGTGTGTGTGTGTGTGTGCGTGCGTGTGTGTGTGTGTGTGTGTGTGTGTGTGCTTGTGTTTCTGCGTTCGTTACGTCTATAGTAAACTATAGATAAAAACATTTTACGTTATTTTAATGAGCCCACATCTAATGAAGTAGACACCCTTATCGTTGGTGATCGCCATGAAAATCATGATATTCTCATTTGTGTTCGAGATAACAAACTTAAAATTGTTTCGCAGCCTCATCCTTCTTATGATGCTCTCCAGTATACTCTTATTTTGTGGGATGGAAAATATGGTTATCATTTCAATATTCCACGCATTGATCCTGCAACAGGATAGCCAACTAAAAACACAAAGGTGTCGTCAAATGATTTCTATTCTTACCAAGTGATATTAAGACCAGTACAATCAAATCAATTTCACATGTCAAATAAACTTTATTTTCATTTACATATTTTCTACGTTATCTAAACAAGGTATAGTTATTTCAAATACACTTCTGTATAACGACCAGGTTTCATTAGAAAATTAATATAGATTCACACTTTCAATTTAAAAACAAATTACAAAGCGTTGCATTACGCGGGTAACGACGTGTGAATAACGAAAGTAATGTATATCCAATTAATTACCTACCAAATAAAGAATGTTTTTGACTCAACAACTCTTTGTTAACAACTAAGATAAACTCGTAAACTAGGTTGAGTCTTACAATTGTCTTGTTTTTTTTTTAACAATATTTCGCTCTGCTTCTGATGTTTCACTTCCGTCCCATGTTTCGTGCATGCGTAGCATTCTACACAGACAAGCATTTATGAAAATGTACACATAAATATTCTATTAAATAAGCCACAACAAAAGACATCTATTTTTTGTATGCTACGAGGAAATACAGTTACTTCTTCTCTCTCTCTCTCTCTCTCTCTCTCTCTCTCTCTCTCTCTCTCTCTCTCTCTCTCTCTCTCTCTCTCTCTCTCTCTCTCTCTCTCTCTCTCTCTTTTTTTTCTCTGCTTCTGTCTTTCTCTCTCACTCACGCAATATGTATGCATATGTATTTATGGTCGAATGTAAAGAATACGCACTCCCAATGTTTAGGGTTAGGGTTACGCCGAAACCGCGTAGTGTGCATATTCGTAACCTCCGCCCATGAAATATATCGTCTAATAGAGAGACAGAGAGAGAAAGAGCGGGTGAGTGCCATTTACACATACACGCAAAACAAAATTCATATATAACAGCACACATCTTCTCCGGTCATATGGCTATCTTATGACACATGCACAAATTTATACAACTGTTACTATATTGTGAAACATTTAAGCATTCCTACATAACACAACTACATTTTTTTTTTAAATAATAAATGATAAGAATATTTATATGCTTAATTTTGTGTGTTCATGCGTGCTGCCTGCAGGAATTTAACGTTAAATAGTTGTGTTAGATTGAATTATTCCTATCCTTAAATTCAGCTTCATAAGAAGTCATCGAAAACCGATTTCAGTAATTCTCGCATTTCATATTCAAGTTATTAAACCATGTTTATATATTTACAAAACACATCATTTGCATTTTGTCGTGAAAATATATTGATTTAAATACTTAAAAGAAATAGAAATTTCTTAATTGTAATAAAGTATGATGCTAGTTATTAAATGAATACATGAAGTAGGCAGATATTAATTAATACAATGAACATGTTCATTTTGCCTCCCATTAATTCCTCTTGGCTATTTATATTAGCTTTCTCGATTTCTAATTTTTCCTTCAAGGAAATAATCAAACTTAGAATGCAAGGATCCTTTTCTTACAGACCTGGTTACACACATTGAACTCAAAACAGCAAGAATAGATGACCTAGAGCTATCTAATAGAGTTAGTGTTTCACCAATTTGTCTAATTCAATGTTCAATACAAAGTAATAATTTATATTACAAAATAAACGATAATATTTGCTTATTCCGAATGACTAAACAGCTTAATATCCTTCATAATCCAAATGTTCATAATTGAAACCTTCATAATCGAAAATAGTTTGCGACAAGTATGTTTAGAAAAATTATGCCATGCTAATTCTAGACTACAGGACTTGCAAACTTAGCTTATTCTAGTAAATACATTAACTGGTTCTGCTCTCTCGAACAAGAATAGCTACTTTGGGTAATGAAGCGGTGATGATTTGTGGATACTATCCATGTGAAACCAGTGAATCATTTCAATTTGCACTGTATTGAATATCTCTTAGTAAGGAATAATAAAACGAAGCTAGATTTCCATACACGTATCAATCCATCCATCCACACATACGTACATATGTGTGCTATACATATATATATATAAAAATCCAAAGTTTACGACCTTCCCACTTTATCAATTTAATGACAACACAACTTTCACCCAACGTCAAAACAAAGAGCTCCATTTGGACCAGATGGACTATATGTAATCTGAACCTTTCTCCCCTTAT
>NC_068983.1:126835589-126836420 GCF_001194135.2 Octopus bimaculoides | reverse complement strand
CCCCCCCCCCCGGTTTTTATATAGATCCACAGGGTAAACCTAACCCTAACTCAAACCCTAACCCTAACCCTGACCGTAACCCTATACCTAACCCTAGCACTAGTTTTGTGAGATTTGGCTGTTATTTCTAGCATGTAAATAGCCTGCTTGGGGTGGGGGGATTGAAATTTTTGAAACAATTTTTTTTCAGAATCGGAATCTCCATAGCCTAAAACGTGGGATTCCGTAAAAAAAAATTAATAAATAAGGGGTTGAAAAGGTTCAGATTACATATAGTCCGTCTCTACCCTCCATTTTATTAGGAAATTCGAGCCAAGTCTAAACACCCTAAACTAGTAACATTAAAATCATATATTAGTTATTACGGACACTACTACTACTACTACTACTACTATCAAGGTCACTACTAACAATCACTGCTACTACTATCACTACTAATGCTGTTGCTGCTCCTACTACTGCTATTGTTATAACAGTCACTACTACTGCTGATATTCCGGTCACTACTGCTGCTGCTGCTACTGCTTGTGCTACTTCCACCCCTACCACTACAACCAATTTACTATTACTACTGACACGGACAGAGGTCACTGCCATTTAATATTGCCAACAGGAACACTACTACTACTACAACCAACAAAAAATGCCCCCCACGTGGACTACTGACGCCAGTAAGGAACAATTATGAACTCTTCATTTAATTTTATTTTCATTTTATTAAATATGTAGTTTTGATAAGGTTCGTTTTTACAAGAACCGAAACATGTTAAATTAAAATTCATTTTTTATATATTGGCGTTTTCAAACTTCTTTTTTATACCCACTCGTATG
>NC_068983.1:126835182-126835557 GCF_001194135.2 Octopus bimaculoides | reverse complement strand
GTGTGTGTGTGTGTGTGTGTGTGTGTGTGTGTGTGTGTGTGTGTGTGTGTGTGTGTGACCGAACGCAGCGTCACCAATCTCTAAGTAGTTTTCGCAACTGTATATTTTCCGACGCTACTCTTTCTCTTTCTCTTCCTCTATTATTTTCCCCCTCTCGTTCTTCCTCTTTTTACTACTACGTATCTCTCTTTACCCCTCTCGTTCTTCCTCTGTTACTACTACGCATCTCCTTTTACCCCCTCGTACTTCCTCTCTTCCTCTTTTCCTCTCGTTGCTCACCTATTCTTCTACTTCCTCCCTTTGTTTCTCCCTCTACCACTCTCTCTCTCTCTCTTCCCCTTACACCGGCATGGTCACATGCTTCCGGTCAATAAT
>NC_068983.1:126831247-126833956 GCF_001194135.2 Octopus bimaculoides | reverse complement strand
TGTGTGTGTGTGTGTGTGTGTGTGTGTGTTTTGCGTGCATCGTATGAAATATGTGACCAAAAGACGCGTGAGTGGTTTCAGTCATGAGCAATTTATTAGCTTAATTCATGAAGTCTATCACTTCATCAACTGACTGAATTTGTTATCACACTGGCTGATTCACGTATAATGTATTGTGTTTCTTTATATCTTGATCTCATTATTTCCTGACAATGCGTTTGTTTTGTTCTTATACATATTATATTTTGTATTATATCTTATAAATTTTTAGTTCTTGTCAGTAGGGTTCATTATTGCCTATCTATATCCATACTGTATTGTTGCTGGGTGCTTCGCAAAGTGCGAATTTGTTTGGCATTATTCCCTAACGTGGTCTACTAAATATGGAGTATCTACTGTTTAACTAATGCCATTATATACGGAGAAATTTCCTATTAGAAGCATCTAGATAAATTCTTAAAAGCTCGTAAAATTAGACGTGTCAAACTGGCAGTCGATACCGAGCAAAGCAAGGAAATCATGTTTCTATTGGTTTTTTCGATTCCTAATAATATCTGTCAGTCGCAACTACTGATATAACGTGATAAATCAAGAAAGCTAAAAAGGATTGAGCAACTGATACAGTGGATGTTATGGACGTAAAGAATAAATAGATAAATCTAGTGTTATGTCTATGTGCTAGTAGGTAAGCAGGGTGAGAAATGAGAAAAGTAGATGCCGACTTTGATACAGATGATAAACAGATTGACTCGGCTTATGAATATGTACATATATATATATATATATATATGTATGTATATATATATATATATATATATATATATATATATATATATATATATGTGTGTGTGTGTGTGTCTATGTGTGTGTGTATGTATGTATATATATATATGTATATATATGTCTGTGTGTGTGTGTGTATACATTCGTATATGTATGTGAGTATCTGTGTGTGTCTGTCTTTCTCTCTCTCTCTCTCTCTCTGTATGTGTATGTGTACATACAGAGTGTTAGTGAAATAAATGAATTAAATGAATGGGTTAGTTAATATAATGTTAGAGGCTGAGTTAGGGAAAGATAGAAAATTATATAGACGAAGAAAATATCACTTGGCTTCCAAACAACGAGAAAACAGGAAGGCTAACAATAGAAGGAAATACTTATATAAAATATAGTCAATAAATAGGTGCGTCGCAACAATGAATTAAGAAGCACAAAAATAGATTTCGCGAAATAACATGTACAAATGACTTAACATCATTAAGATTACATACTCATACACACACACACACACACACACACACACGCACACACACACACACACACACACAGCTCACACACTGGTATGCACTACACCACATTCGAACACACAAAGATAAATGAAATATCTATCTATATGTGTGTCTGTGTGTGCGTTTTGTATATCTTGTATATATATATATATATATATATATATATAACTAATATAGGGACATAGTAAGTACCTCTAATGCTGGAAATAACAGTCGAACCTCTTACTTAAATCGCCAAAATACACTGATAATAACTATAGAAATCGACCGTCCGTAGGCAAACGGGCTAAGACAGTCTCCCAACGTACATTCAAGTATTTGGACTCACGTGGACCGGTTTCTGCACTGAAGAAATAGCCTCAGATCCCTCAGCATGACTTACCATAATAAAGATCCTCAACCCGTCTTGTTGAAGTTTGTACTACAACTGATTTGTTTTGCGCCGAAATTATGGCATCCACCAGAGTGAAAATAATTTCAATACGGAGAAATAATTCACGAGATAAAAAAATTCCTGAAAAATAATTTGAGAAGATATCATTGACTATGTTATTATATAGTGCAACAATTTAAAAATGACAATATCACGATAGCAACAGAATCAACAATATAGGCGAATGAAAGCACCGCCAAAATTATTAAATACTGAAGAATTAAAATTAATCAATAGACATATCATATCTATTGCTGAGAATAATTTAAATTACCAAAATACACTGATAATGACTACAGAAATCAACCGTCCGAAGGCAAACAAGCTAACACAATCTCCCAGCATACGTTGAAGTATTTGAATACACGTGGACCGGTTTCTGCACTGGCATAATAGCCTCAGCTCCATCAGCACGCTTTCACATGATGGTGACCCCAACCCGTCGTGTCGAAGTCTGCGCTTTAACTGATTCGTTTTGAGCCGAAATCATGGAAGCCACCAGTGTGAAAAAAATTTCAATACGGCGCAAATATTTGCACCGTATTGAATTATATATATATTTTTTCTTCCTCCATCTTCCATTTCTTTGGAGCTTCCTCTATTTCTGTAGAAGAGCTATGCTCGAAACGTTCCTGAGCGTCTTATAATACAGTACTTGTACCACGTCCTCACGTTATTGTTTTTTTCTTATTTGTTCTTCTTTGTTTGGATTCACTATATATATATATATATATATTACGGAGATGCACTTGCATAGCAAGTGACCTGATCTGAGATCGTGTGCTGGAACGAAAACAATTGCAGCGTTGAAGGTGTTTATAAGCCAATTAAAATAACACACAAAATACGTTAAATTCACTTCAACATTGTTGCAGCACAGAATTTTGTCAGTGAACAGGTCGCGTTCTCAAAGCGACGAAATATATATATATATGTGTGTGTGTGTGTGTGTGTGTGTGTGTGTGTGTGTGTGTGTGTGTGTGT
>NC_068983.1:126830266-126831148 GCF_001194135.2 Octopus bimaculoides | reverse complement strand
ATATATATATATATATATACACACACACACACATACATACATATCAAGAAAGGGAAAGAAAGAAAGATAGATATAAGTACATACACACATACGCTCACATGAACATATATGTATTGTGGCTGATGTACTCGCCCAAGAATTTAGTAGTAACAAATAATTCTTATGGTACCTTACAATGAATGTAACGATGTAAAGGTTAAGGAATTAACGTTGAATGTAGGTATCTAATGAAAATGTTCAAAGATACGAGAAATTAACCGAATTAATATTTTAAGAAATTGAATGCCTTAACAGTAAATGTTATAAGGTAAAGTTAACAGAAGTTAAATTACTTTACATGATCTGTAGTAGATATACGGCTAGTGTGTATCACTTTGATGACAGTTCAGAAAGAGGGACATTTGTTCACCGGAGGTAGACTACTTTTATGTATACTGCTCAACGGAAAGTATGATTATAGAGGAGCTTGGTTTTGTTTAAAATTGTAATGCAACTGTTTCACTCTACCTCTTCGTGTGCATATTAATGTTTCCTCATGAAGTATCCAATACTACAAACTGTTTCTTGTTATGTATAATTTGCTGAAATGTGTTTAGTCAAGCTGAATAAATTTCACATGTGTTACTCAACAGAAAGTGTAGGAAATGGTAATGTATTTATTCGAAAATTTCAATAGGAAAATTTATTTTAAAATACTCAACTAGTAGAGATATATAATTGCATGACTACAAAATTCATAATTCAATAGAATTAATTCTATCCTATTGTCTCCAGTTTACGCAAGATATGTTTGTGAATGAGTATGTACATATATATATATATAGATTCATATATACGTCTGTATATATATATATATACATATATATATATATATATACATAC
>NC_068983.1:126828511-126830108 GCF_001194135.2 Octopus bimaculoides | reverse complement strand
ATATATATATATATATGCACACACACACACATACATATATATAGACAAAGGCACGATGCACGGAATATTCTCACCTGTGTTTTCCTCGTCAGTCAATGACACAAAATATCATAGCTTTTTCTCGCCAATTACCATTGATACTATTCGATTTTGCAGGTACCAGTGCTTCTTATTAAGCTACTGAGAAACGTTAGCGATTGTTTTCTAATACAGAAAACAATAAGACATTATATACATACAATAGACAAAGAATTATGCATATATAACAGCATAAAACCTGACGATGGAAAAAAGATAATTATTATACATATACCACAAATATAAGAAAAAGATATGTGCAGTTATCGAACGAACTTAGTTGGTTGCATAAAGAGGAAATGGAGGAAGTCCTTGGGGATAATGTGGGAGCAGAGGCCAGCATGGCCAGTCTGGTCACAGAGAGGGCGAAAAAGATCAGAACCACATTCGCTGGACACCCGTCACATCGTAGGCAAGCGGAGTTAGAAAGAGAGGGTAAGTGTGGCGAAAGAGATAGAGTAAAAGTAGAGGTGGAAGAAGATGGAGTATATAGGAACGTACATGCATACATACATGCATATGCATATAGCTGCACATATCTGTACTTATGTATGTATTTGTATGTAGTATGTATTTGTATTTATATATACATATATGATGCGTATGTTTGTTTGTGTCTGTGCGGAATACAGTTACATGCATAACAATGATTTGCTACATATTACATTTCAGAGCAGAGACTTTATTGGTGTATATAAAATGCTGTCCTCATTGAAAGTTTAACTCCTTCGTTCACTTAATAATTAAAATATTTGTATTAGATTTTGTATGTTATGTATAAAATTATTAGAAACATACATAAACCTAAAGTCGCTATAATTTTGTTTGGTTATTTGTTGAAGCAACCATACGTTTCTATTACCACTACTGAAAGCAAAAGAAATCTCTGTTTCATTTGAGACCTTGAAATCTTATTATTTCACAATGATTTAAAACAGATTCTGTGTATTTCATTATGAATCATCCACTTGAATATATTCCAAGCATAACAAACTATATTATTTCAAGGTTAATTGCTTAAAAGAAACAAAAATCAATTATTTCAAAATTTCATTAGAGTAACAATTATATAATAACGAAATTGTTTATCATGATTGGCTTCTGCTGACATTTTGATGTAAACTTACATTGATTTTAACGAAGGTCTTCAAAAATGTCTTCAAGTTGAGTAGTTTCCCCCGTTATAATCAATAGTATTAACTACTTTGAAAAATAGGTGTGTGTGGGAAGTTAGCGTTTATCCCCCTTAAAATAATATATTGCCTAACCCTGTATTAAGTAGTGACTGATGGCAAGATTAAATCTCTGGACCTGATTATTGATTTTGGAATTATATTCCAGCTACACAATTGACGGTGATTTAAAATAACTGCGTTAGGTCAGGGCACAAGATATATATAATAAATTCTATATCAATTAGAGTGTATTGCCTTCGCTATGCTATGCAAGCTTTTCGCTTCATTTTAAGCATGTCTTTATACACAAATAAGTTAGCATAGAACAAACACAAATATTCATG
>NC_068983.1:126826069-126827645 GCF_001194135.2 Octopus bimaculoides | reverse complement strand
TATATATATATATATTTACATATATGTGTTATGTATAGTTATGCGTATGTATGTGTATGCGCGTGTGTGTGAAGGCACGTGGTTTAGTGGTTAGGGTATTCGCCTCGCGATCGTAAGGTCGTAATTTCAGTTCCCAGCGTCGCGTTGTGTCCTTCAGTTAGAAATTTTATTTAACGTTGCTCCAGTCCACTCAGCTGTCAAAAATAAGTAGTACCTGTATTTCAAAGGGCCAGCTTCGTCACGCTGAATATTCCTGAGAACTACGTTAAATGTACACGTATCTGTTGGGTGCTCAGCCACTTTCAAGTTAATTTCACGAGCAAGCTGTTACGTTGACCGTATCATCCGGGACCCTCATCACCGTAACCGACAGAGTTTTTCTTATATATACATATATATGTGTGTGTGTGTCTATGTATGTGTATGTGTGCGTGCGTGTGTGTGTGTGTGTGTGTGTGAGTAAAATATACAGAAATAATTGATTTTCAAACGCAGAATAATGCTAACAGAATAGCAGGAGCAGGATAACATAGCCATATTTTTGGCAGAGAAATTTGCTAGGAGCTAGCCATGAGTCACGCTCTCTCATTCCTGTGATTACCGGTCGTTGTACTCAGTACATCGCAAAGCTTCTTAAAAGCAAACTTTGTTTCCTGCATCGTAATTTGATATTATATTATATATATATAAATTTATATAAATAAGGATGAGATCGTTATTTAGAATACCGATCATGCCAAGTGGCCAGCATGAGAATAAAAACCTGATAGGTAATAATTATTATTAAACTTATAATTAAGGGTATGTAAAAGATACCACCATGCTAGAGATAGGAGTGAAAACTTGACTCTAAAACCACGTCAAGTATTCATAGAGAATCGGGACAATTTTTTTTATTCCTCCTGGTACTGTATGAATACTTGATGTTGTTTTAGAGTTAAGTTTTGACTGCTGTCTCTAGCATGATACCTTTAATTATAATCTTAATAAAAATTATTACCTATAAAATTTTATTCTTATGCTGGCCATTTGATATGATCTATATTTTAAATGACGATCTTATCCTTATTTATATAAATTTATATATGTACTTCGTCATTATATTCACTGCGGTGGTATTTTGACAATATAGCACCTGGAGTTCAGACGGGCAATTGAACCGGTCGAGTTCATACGTACATATATGTGTATGTATACGTGCGTATATGTAGGTATTCTTATGTTGTATGTATATATACATATATATTTCTAATTACGTACTATCTTTGTATATCCCACTGATGAGGCAGAGAATATCTTTATGCAAGGCCAGAAATCTAGATCTGGGATTATCCAATAAGTTTTTGCTAGTTCATTTGTCTATTTGTCTTTTCTCCTAGTTCTGTATGAATAATTGATGTGGTTTTTGAGTCAAGTTCTGACTGCTGTCTCTAACATGGTGGTATCTTTTAGATCCCCTTAATTATAATTTGCATACACACACACACGCACATACATATGTTTATATATATATATATATATATATATATAGATCTATACACACATATATATATATATATATATATATATATATATA
>NC_068983.1:126819537-126825913 GCF_001194135.2 Octopus bimaculoides | reverse complement strand
ATATATATATATATATATATATATATATAGGGTGAGGGAATGAGTTAATGAGAGATGTATCAGGCAAAGAATGAACAATAAATTGTTTCATGTAATGTGTTGCCTTATGGTTAGAGTGTTGCATCTCAATCATTAGGTCCTGAGTTCGATACACGGACTAGGCGGCTTGTGTTCCGGAACAAAATATTTCTTTCCCGTTGTTCTACTTTATGTTCCCGTGATAAAAGTTAATAAAGGAAGGTCGAGATAGGAGTTGCACCCCGACCTTCTGAAATGTTCACCAACGATAACTATGCACAGAATGGAACAAACTCCCACAGTGGTGTAGGGGTGGCATCCGCCAGGAATGAGGAATCAACTGCTATGCACTATTGCAGCGCCATCGCCAAACTGCTACTACTGCTACTACTGCTGCTGCCACTACTACTACTACTACTACTACTACTACTACTACTACTACTACAGAACTTTATTGACTATTACGGATGTTTCGAAGTACTTGATGAAATGTTTCCTCGCTAAACATTAGCTTGCATGACTAATTAATCAATTGATAATCCATCAATCAATTCATAATTGAAACGGTTAGTCATCAACAATTCTCTTCAGAAATTAATTTTCTTTATTATAAAGTTCATATCATTAATCACAACGCACCATTGGTTTCTTGTTGAAAGAGCTATCTCTCAACAACTATTCAAATTTGCCACATGACACGTTGATGCTCATCTTCATCTTATTATAATCACACTATAATCACCTGAGGTCACGCGAAAGTTTAGAGTAAACAAATCAATATACATCTGAAGGGAGAAATACCCAAAATATTACCTCCCTTATATCATGTATGACTTTTACAAATATTAAGTTTAAACTTAAATTATATATTTCATGCGCATACGCAAACATACCTGTAACCAGTGGCGGATTGGGCCTAAAAATATTGGTTGCCAGGAGACTAAGGAGGCCCACGCGCAACTACTATGCCCTCATTTATTTATCATCATTATTATTATTATTATTATTATTATTATTATTATTATTATTATTATTATTATTATTATTTTGGTGTTGTTGCTGTTGTTGTTGAAATGTCTACAAACACAGCCGAGCTGAAATAATTAATGCATACTTCCAGTAGTGAAGAAAAAATTCTCAACCTTGATGGCATGGACCCCTTAGATACCAACATGGGTCCCTATATATGAATTCTAATTCCGTAGGGGCTCACTTGCCATCGGGCAAGCTGGCAACTTGGCTAGTCCGCCACTGCCTATAGCTGCATTATGCATTTTGTTCGTGTTTAGATGTGAACTTAGAATTGTGGAGTTTCACATATCTTTCACGTATTTTGACGTCCAGCTTGGTTCCTGGGACAATTCATGTAATTTTTAGCTCATGGAGTTGCGAGTTCATAAATTTGGGAATATCGTGTGATATCAGGAATACCCATATATTTGTGTAATGAGGGAGCTGATCCTGGGGTAATGTGTCTTTTATGCATAAAGATCATAAAATACATATAATTGTTGTTCTGAAAAAACTTATCCAGGTTGGGGAGCAGAAATGCAGTTGATGTATCCAGCTTTAAATTTTCGGGTGTGAACTGTTTCTTGTACATGCAAGGGGAGAAGGTTTCATCGCGAATATTTAAAATATTTGCTTTGATGTAATAATGTTTAATTTGTCAGTTCACATTTTCTGACCGGCCCCTATATATAATTGCATTATAAATAATGCTCCAGGATATACATGCATCTCTTTGTCAGAGTTCTTATGAAATTGGATAGCGTTGTTGTGTGTTATCTGTTTGTTTTTTTGTTTTGTTTTGTTTTCTCTAAACAGAGTCAACTGTTACGTATATCTTCTTTGAAAATGTTTTCCCTTATTCCGATACTTATTATTTTGTTATCCCGTTCAAATCCAACATTTTTTTTTTCTCAGGGTAAATATTATTTACTTGGCAGCCATCCGGTGATCTACATTTGTATAAATGTTGTGGTGAAAAGTATTTCTCTTATTGTTATTTGTAATCAGGTTGAATATAATCGAGCCTATATTGGAGCGGTTACAATTTCTAACTAATCGCATTTTTATCATAGTTTTTTATGCTATTTATTTGGCTGTATGAAGTGCTATCTATTAATTTCAGGAAATTTCTAGCAATGTTAATGTCTACATTCATGTTATATGGATCATTGCACCATAAACCTTTCCAGTGCTGCACCTTCTTGGTCTGAACCTATTTGTTTTAATATAGTTTCTTTTACATTTCAAGCTTGAAGTATTCCTATGCAGCTTTGTATAATAGGGCAGCTTTTTCGAAAGTTGCTTTATCAGAAGATAATTTGGAAGCACACCTGCTTATGCTATTAACGAACGAAATGCATAATGAATATGCAGAAATGTGTGAGCATGTGTAATTAGATGAGTGTAATCTTTGTAGGCATATATGCATACATAAGTATGTATATATCTAAATATATGTGTGTGTATAAATATAGGTGCATATCTATGTGTGTGAGTGCGTTTGTGTGTAATGCAAAGTGATTCACACAATAAACATACAAACATAAAAGTTTACAATCCTATGAATTTACAATATTCAATAAACATGTCAAACTCAGTAAATAGGAGCTTAGCGCAATATGTTTATATGTGCGTATGCACATGTGATATACAAAATTGAAATTTAATATAAAAACTATGGCTGGTTAAACGACAAAGGCCAGCTCGTTTACGCTTATGCATTATGTTTGTGGATTTCATAATATATAAATAGATAGATAGATAAATAGATAGATAGATAGATAGATAGATAGATAGATAGAAAGAAAGAAAGATATACTCATTTATGAGTAATCATTAATAATTAACAAATAAGTTACATTATAATGAGGAAAGGCAAATAATGTGAGCGACTTAAGAACCGAGAAACAAAAAGAGAATCAAATATATACTCCAATCCATATGTCTACGAATAATAAGGTTTTTAAACGTATTCAGTCTAAATTCACTTTTGCAGAAACCCAAACGTAAAATGAGGAGAATCTCAGAAAAAAAAATATAATTAAATTCGAGAAGTATTTATAAGTGTCTTAGTAACAACCAACGTTATGCAAGTCCGGAACTTAAATGTGTGGTAGGTCGCATTCTAGAATTTGTATAAATATATCAGAATGTACTAAGTTCTCCTTTAAACTCAGTAAAACATAGACAAAGAAAAATTTATATGCCTATCAGGAAACATAATTTGTATCATGGTATACTGTAGTGGGGGCGAGAATTATATTGACCAAACTGACATGTAACATAGAAAACGGATAAAGTCTCACTGACACTAATTTCTTAATCGAAGCACAAGAAAAGTAAGAGTCATTAAGCATTTAGAGAGATGTGAAGAAAATCAACTGCCGAATTTTAAACATTCGCCATGATATCAACATCTAAAATATATGACAGAACAACAAGGAATTAAGAAAAATTTTTTTATTAAAAATATATTTAACTATATATTAGTAATTAATTCCTAACACTTGTATTTCTGCATTTATCAATAATTATAAAATATATATTCCCATTGTTTTTGGATCACCTCATTTACAAAAATGTGTACCCCTATTTAATCTGAGCATACTAATGTACACAATAGTGTTCATGAGTATGCACAATGGTTTCTAATGTTTGCACAAACCTAGAAATTTCAAGAGAGGGCGTTTATCGATTACATCGAGTGTGCTGATTAACTGGTACTCGTTTTATCGAAGTCAAAATAATGAAAAACAAAGGTGACCTCGAAGGAATTTGGACTCAGAACGTAAAGGCGGACCAGATGCCGCTAAGCATTTTGTCAGGCGCTCTAACGATTTTGCCTGCTCACCACCTTACATTACATTGGTTTCAAATCTGGCACAGTGCCAGCTATTTCGAAGAAGGGTGTAAGTCAGTTACTTCGACCTCAGTATTCAACTGGTACTTACTTTGTCGACCTCAGCAGAACTCGAACGCTATGCCTAAGGACTTCGTATTGCTGCTAAGCATTTGGCTCGGTGCTGTAACTATTCTGATAGATCACTGTCTTTGTAATTAATGTACTTAATATTAACTCTCGTGTTACCTAGTGAGTCTATAAATAAACTACATCCCGTAGCAACTAGTTACTAGCCATCTAAAATGTATATTCGCATAAATCTCTTCTAAGGAGTAAAACATGCTTGGATTTTTGTACTGTGGAATATTTTTGTATTTTTCTAAGTATTGCATTGTAGTATTACATTGGAATAATTTGAATGCAAACATTTACAATGAATGATTTTAACATATCCTGGATATGGCATTCTGGAATATTTAATAATATACAAAATTGATTGTGATAATCTGTTTACAAAAACATATTACTACACTGTGAACCAATGTGACAGTACTAATGCAGTTCGGAATGTATTAGCTGCTTTATAAATAGAAACGTACATTTCCTTATAATTCTTTTTCCATATCTACTGCCTTCTGCAAGATATTAATATTTACACATACACGCACACATAGACACATACACACATATTCACATCCAGGCACATACACACATATGTATGTGTGTGTGTGTGTAATATGTGCAATGTGTGCACTGTGTGCAATGTGTGCAACGTGTTGAATGTGTGCAATGGGTCAATGTATGAAATGTGTGCAATGACATAGCTAGCCTACATAGTTTATTGCCGTTTGGGGATTGCACAATACGGTTCTATTCTTATTATTTTCTTGTTGCTGTTTGATTATGTTGACAATGGATTCTCTCCAGAAATATGCATCTAAGTTTCATTTAGAGGCAATAAGTATATAATGTGATATATTATGTATCCACTTTGAAATACATAAGTTTGTGTTAAATATGCAGTTACAGGTAAGCGCTAAACCACTAAACAACCAATTATCCTTTTAAAATATCATGAGAGAGTATCACGTGCATTTAACTGACTCACTTTTTCTTTCAGGCATGTTGATTTACTATTTGTTGGACGTGGAGCTTTGCAATTGCGATAGTTGAGCAGAAATTTAACTGTAGATTTTAGCACCGATTTCAAACCATATATCACTCATACTTTTTACTCTCACATATCTCAAAAGTGAATATGTATGACTAGCATGTAGGTTTATAGATTCATGACCATTATACATCTCCGTGTATAATGATATCTTATATGATAAATAATCGTTGATGTAACATTAACCAGTGGTATACTGGTTCATATAAGATTATAAGAATATATATTAAAACTAAGAATATTGTGCGTGACTAGCTGAGAACCTCCTAACCAGCCATTTCAGAACATTTCATTAACATACACCATCTGCTTACTTTACAATATTTGGTAAAAATATAAATATTACCTGCGTGTCTACAACTATACATATAACATAGCTAGACCGTAAATGCATTTATGCATTTGGCTAGAAAGTACCTGATATATGTTACTATATAATTTAACTAAATTCAAATTCTTGTAAGTTTTCGACTCATAATAGCAGTTTTACTTTATAGTATTGAAAATAAGTATGTCTTAGTAAATTTTCTTTTTCACATTATTATTGAATTTAGTACAAGAATTATATAGACAGGTATGTAGCAATTCTTTTCAAGAAGTTAATTTAATTTTTGTAAAACTAAATAGATTTCTGGAAACAATATTTTATAATTTGTTTGAAAAGTTTGAAATCAAATAAACTATGCAGGTTTATGGAAACCATTTCTGTATCCACATTTATTTTTATGACAAAAGTTTCTATTTAGATGTGAAGAATTTCCTTGAAGAAAACACAGATGAATCCAGTAATGTTTGCTATTATGTTAAATATAGATTGTTTGGTACAGAATTATTACAATGGAACTTCAACAATATATTTACATTTTTGCATACGGCTCTTCAAAGTAAATATAAGCATCACGCTGGGTTCTATACACTAAACTAGACAGTTTTTAACAAAATTTTACTGCCTGCATTGTAATGTTTTGATGCATCAAAAAGTTATGGAAATTTTCTAGCCATATAATCTCATTGGGTTATACTGCATTAATTCTATCCCAAAAAGTTTGATAAAGTAAGTGATATTTTCTTTTCGTGGTTTAATGAATCATAACCACATACTTGCTCGAAGACACATGCTATCTACACAAAATTAAATCGAAACAGAATACAGCTTTATTAGGCGATTCCCTGTTAATAAAACTCCTGAATGTTATAAAAGCGGAACTTTCTGGTGCCAGTTTGAATACCACGAATATATTTTACATAATATGAACGGGGAATATATATATATATATATATATATATATATATAATGCTATCAATTTGATTTACAATATTCCTGATGTGAAATC
>NC_068983.1:126816223-126818612 GCF_001194135.2 Octopus bimaculoides | reverse complement strand
TATATATATATATATATATATATATATTTATATATATATATTGAATAGATGTGCAGAATGTGTATACAGAATATATATACACATATATATATACACGTGTGCATCTGCTTCAGCATATACACCTCTGTGTGTGAATATCAACTGGAGTAACACTTCAAATTGTGTCGGTTATACGTTAAGCTCTCGATAACATATTGATCGATAAAACAATATGTCCCAAACTAAAATGACTGTATTAGTCGATACGGTTTACAAAAATAATTTACAAATGATTACTAGCATCACCAAAATACAATTACTATTTGTAAAATATTGCAAACAGTCTTAGGCAAATATGTACTTTCTTTATTTGTATTGTAAAGAGCGTTCCCAATATATACATGTGTGTGTGTGTGTGTGTGTGTGTGTGTGTGTGTGTGTTCATTCTCTGTAAATATGTGTGCGTGTACCATAGTTGACTTTTTAAGTGCTTTGCTCTGCAATCACGAGGCGCCAAGTTCGATCTCGCTATTGTGTATCATGATAATGGGATGTTTAAAATCCTTTCCTGTCAAATCATGCATAGCGAGGGAAATCGCATGATCTTAAACTCCGTGAAATTTTACCCTGTGCATTGCACCTGTGATTGAATAAATTAATCATTTTCAACCTGATGATAAACATATGTGCCTGTGAAAAATTCTGATCGTTACATGTTGGCGATAGAATTACTTGAATATTCAGAGAGAGGAACAAGGGGAATACAGCCTTCACATCTTCTGACATGTGTGCATATATATATGTATATAACACTCCTGAAGGAAACACCTTGTTTAACATTCTATGACATTTTATATTGGTCATGATATGATTTCCCCACCGTTTTCACCACACAAGTTTACTTATTTGCAAATGTAATATCTAGTAATCGAATCAAACAATTATAGTTCATTTCTGCATAATTACAACAAGGTGGTTAACTGGCAGAACGGTTAGCATGCCGGGCAAACCGCTTGACAACATTTTGTCTGTCTCCATGTTCTGATTTCAAACGCCACCAATGTTTATTTTGGCCTTCTTCATTTCTGAGTCGATAAAATAAATACCAGTTCAGCACTCGGGTCGATATAATCGACTACATTCCCAACACCACCTGAAATTACTGGCCTTGAGCCAACGAAAAACCTTATTGTATCATAACAATGTACTTCTGCTCCGTCAGCGGCAATAGAATGGAATGGGCATTAGACTTGAAATCAAAATACAGGTCAATAAAGCTGCCATTGTTACTATTCTCTTGTATGGCTCAGAATCGTAGCAATCCTATAGACGATACATTAACCAACTAAACATATTCCACAAAGGCTGTCTGACGACAATCTGCGGTTACTCACTAAGAGCCACAGTTTCTAATGCCGACATGTTTAGAAGTGTAAGTCTAGTGGAATCGAGAGCTTCCTTATGCAATCACAACTCCGCTGGGCCGGCCATGTTGAAAGAATACCCAAAGTCCTCATGTACAGCAAACTTAAGTTCGAGGATAGGAATGTTGGTCAACTATGGCTCAGATATATGGACGAGCTGAAGATTAACTTCTAAGAAATAAAGATAGATCATTACACCTTTGAGCGAACAGCCTTGAAGCGAACAAAATGGCGATCCTTGTGTCAAATAAGTATTAAAAAATTTGTTGCAACCGGCACTAACGGGTTTCGAGTGGCATGGCAAAAGGAAAAAGCGGTCGCATATATATCACCTCCACTGAACTGCAATCCTCATACTTGCAGGATCTATAGGCTTTCTTGCAAATTGTTGGCAGGACTTAAATGCCACATTGGACAAAAGCATTATGACTGACAAAGTGTAGGTTGTCGGCTCCTCATATGTCGAAACTGATGGGAGAGTTCATCATATATATATATATATATATATATATATATTCATTTATTTATTTATATATTCATTTATTTATTTATATATATGTATATATATAAGAGTGGCTGTAAGGTAAGTAGCGTGCCCACAAGCCACATGGTTCAGATTCATTCCCACTGAGTGGCAACTTGGGACAGTGTCCTCTTCCATAACCTCGGGCCGACCAAAGCCTTGTGAGTGGATTTGGTAGACGGCAACTGAAAGAAACCTGTCGTATATATGTATATATGTATATGCATGTGTGAATATATGTTTGCGTGTCTGTGTTTGTCCACCCCCAACATCGCTTGACAACTGATGGTGGTGTGTTTACGTCCCCGTAACGTAGCGGTTCAGGAAAAGTGACCGATAAAATAAGTACTAGACTTACAAAGAATAAGTCCTGGGGTTGATTTGCTCACCTAAAGGTGGTGCCCCAGCATGGCTGCAAATGACTGAAAAAAGTGAAAGAGAATATATGTATATATATATATAT
>NC_068983.1:126813772-126815708 GCF_001194135.2 Octopus bimaculoides | reverse complement strand
AGAGAGAGAGAGAGAGAGAGAGAGAGAGAGAGAGAGATTTAACACGTTCTACGCGATTCACTAGCAAATAACAATTACTGATCATGTATATTATAAAATATTACTAAACTTTGAACTGATTCATGAAATATTTATATAAACCACGTTTTTACTGTTCAAAGATTTTTCGTTGCGTTCTCACGAAGATGATTTTTTTCTGAATATGTTGCGGTGTTGCTGGTATAATTGATATATTAAGATTATATGCATGTTTATCTCATTGCTGTCTTCGAATAATATACTGGATTGGAAGTAAAATGAGATTCGATAGAATTTAAACTGAATGTAGCGGTTTCATTGTGGCGCTTCACCGAGAGTGCTACCTATATCAACCTCTTTTATCTTTATACATTTATCAATATTCATGGAACTAATGCCTGATAGCAGAAATATCCGATTCCTGTTTTGATTAGGATCGAAATAAAAGCGGGCATTTTTTTCAGACAATATTTGATAGTTTTCTTAGCACTTGATATCTTCGTGTTTTATGTTATTGATCTCCCAGTCGCTTATAATACGATGTCTGAGAAATTACTATTTCGTTTTATTATCCTTAGTATTATTGCTGTTTTTGTTGTTGTTGTTGTTGTTGTTGTTGTTGTTGTTATTTTCGTATGTTTTGTTTTAACCAAGAACATCCAATCGATTTTTTACACCATAACTATGTTGTGCCGTACTATATATACATGACATATCCAATATATCCTTATTTCCGATACTGATTACTCCCCTCAGCGTAAACATTAGGTTTATATTTCATTTCATCATCCAAAGTTATACAGAAATGCTCCAGGGAATATTCACTTCATCAGGAAAATTTAGTTTGAAAACAACTCTTTTCTTCTTAAAAAAAATACCAAGAAAATATAAAGTTAAATGATAAACAGATTTCATGGTGAAGGACTGAAATAGCTTCTTAAAGTTTGTATGAGATACACCAGCGCATACCTTAATGACCCACACGGCATAAGTTAGACACGAAGCACTCGATGTTGATAAAAACATACTAAGACTATATTGTATCTCTCTATCTATCTATCTATCTGTCTATCTATCTGTATGACTGTCTACATGACTGTCTATCTGTCTGTCTATCTATCTCTCTATCTATCAGCATATATATATATATATATATATATATATATATATATATATATATATACATACATAATAAACACACATACACATGCACATAAATATATACTCTCCAAATCCGCAGAGAATGTATTTTCTTCGAACGAAAAATATATGAATAAATGTTTCTGTACCTATTTCGAACGAGGATATTCCAATTTAGTGACAGAAGAAATGTAGTTTGATATCGAAGATTCTATTAAGATATAGTTCATACCAAAAGAAATTGATGAAGAGGGGAAAAAATACATATTTAATTATAGTTTCTTCTTTTTTTCAATCTAATTGGCTTTTCAGATGTACTTAGAGTTATTTTCAAAATGGGAATATACGAAATAATTATAGGAATTATGTAGTATATTCGGAATCAATACCCACATTAAATCATGAAACAAACATACAAACATACGTGTATATTCATGCACACATACGCATTTATTATAGTAATGGATATCAAGATGATTTCAACGAAGAGCATTTCAACTGATCTCTCAGCTGAACAAGCAACTCATTGAAATATAAGCGACTGAATAGTTTACGAAGCTATTTCTATACGTTTAATGTAGTACCCGGGAACCAGCAGTTCGTAACAGTGCGGAAAAGAGATGTTTAAATTACACAAGCTGACACTTCTATATACGCTCCGCAGTTGTACATATATACTTCCAAGCGTACATACGAAAGTATATAAGTATATACATACATACATACATACATACATACATACATACATACATATGCATATATATATATATATATATAT
>NC_068983.1:126813130-126813762 GCF_001194135.2 Octopus bimaculoides | reverse complement strand
ATATAAAGGTTATTATTTGGCAAAGTAATTCGTGAAAAAGATCTCTTTTGGATTATCTTATCTGGGCAAGCAAAAACAAGAATGATAATCCTACAAAAGAATGAAAGTTACTCGGACACACATTTAAAGAGGCCCTGCTTCAGTATATAATTTATATCCTACAGCGTGGCTTCCAGCTAAATATAATACATATTAATACAAAGCTCATTTTTGATGTTTGTATATATATTTGTATATATTTTGACTTTATTTTCTTAATTTACGAATATTGTACTAATATTTAATGTTTGTTTATGCAAAAGATGGAATTACACAGAATATGGGCTTGACTATACAAGTGTAAATGAATAGACATTTTCATAAAAATTTAAACATTTAAAAAAATATTTCAGTGATGACCGCACTTTCCTCTATTTTCTTATCTTTCCCATCCTACTTCCTAAAATTGACATATTGAAAGGTCACCAGCCCTTGTGAGAAAATGTGTTTATTTACAAATATGTTGATAGATATACAATGCAAAGAAAAATAAAATAAAAGGAAAAAGAAAAATGCTTTGTAATAAATTTCAATCAATTGTCGACATCAAATTGAAAAGAAACCTCGTTCTCTTTCTGTCTGTCTGTCTGTCT
>NC_068983.1:126807755-126812568 GCF_001194135.2 Octopus bimaculoides | reverse complement strand
AGTTGTTAAAATATACAAGAGAATTTTAATTCATGCAGACGATCGTATCGCACAGAGATATAAAAATGATGCAAATGCATGATCGAATTTAGTTAAATTAAATAAATTTTATATCAATGTACTCTTCATTGCAAAAAGAATAAGCAAAATTTTTACAAAAAACTTGAGAAAGGAAATAGCAGAATAGAATCTAGGAGATTCATATTTATCTTTATGAGAAAAAAGAAAAAAAGAGATTTGAGTCCAGTTAGGTATTAACTATAACTAAATGCTATAACGCTTATTTGAAACATAAATAAAAGAGGTTTCAGTGATGTTCTCTCAATAGATGAGTAAGGCGATTACAAATTTTAAGTCCAGATAAGTCGCACAGGGGAGAAACGTGTATAGAAATATTCAATTGAAAGGCATGGCTATATTTGAATTAGGATATGATCTGACAGCTGAAAGCATATCTTAGGGTGGTGTGTATTTTAAAAAAAATTATATAGGAGAATGAAGTTATTCTAGAGGATACAGTGTATAAAGAGCCACTAGATAATTAACGTAAACACATGTTAGAGAGGTAAAAAGGTTAAAGAGAGAATAAGATGCCACAGATGGACTTATGTTTGCATAAGAACTAATATTCGTTAGTATGTATTAAATATAAAGTAGAAAAATAAGTAAAAACAAAAAAAATAGTTGTTAATATTACAGTTTAGATAGTAAATACTTTCTGTGGCTTTTAAGGAGAAAAACGTCAGGTTGAAATTGATCATGGATGTTGGAATACGGAAAGTTTTTTAAAAAACGCAATGTAGGGGAGATAAATGAGTTGGGAATGAAAATAGCAAATAAAGCGTTTATTTTTATCTGTATTGATATGTAAGGTTATACAGTAACAATGTATTAGTATATTAAATTATGAGGTAAGAAACTAGCTTGGCATAATGTGATAGGGATATTTAATGGTATTAGGGTAGTATTAATATTTAAGTAATAGAAATGTATTGTGCATTATGAATATAAGAAATGTATGAGTATGGGGGTGCACATAAGTATACAAAAATTATACACATAATGCCAGAGAAAAAATAATCTTAAGAGGAAAAAAGTGTTAGTATATTTACTCATAGGTGCGTAGAGGTATATTTGCACATTAGTATACATAGATATAGGAATTCTAGTTGTTTTTTGAGTAGGGTATACATCAAAGAAGAAACACTGTACAAAGAAATACATACTCATACTGGTGCAAAGAGAGAAGAGCCAAACACATATAGATATAAATGAAAACACATATATAAAAAAAGTAGTATATGTGTGTGAATGTGTGTGTGTGTGTGTGTGTGTGTGTGCGTGTGCGTGCGCGAAACATACATATACACGCAGATACACATGTTCATATTAAAAGATATGCTAGTGGCAACACAAGAAATAAACACAAAATGATAGATACACACGCACACAGATGACACATATAATCCATACCTAGATATTCACACATCGTTGTAGACATGTAGGACACCTAGAAGTACTATATAGGCATACTGCTTGCATATATCAGCAGTAAAATATGTTTAATTGTCAGGTATAGTGTCAAGTAACATAAACCAGTAATAGTTACAATGTGTATGGTGGGGGGTGTTAAATGGACACATTAAGCAAATAATTTTTTTTTAAATTATAGGCAGATTATAAACTAAGGAAAGATATAATTAAAAAAAACAGACGTATTGAGAGAAAAGGAGGTGTGGGGAGAGATAGATAAAGTGTTAGCCCTATATATGTTGGCTAATGCAACTGTATGAAGGAAATTTTAAATAAAAAAAAGATACCAAGATAGTCTGAGATATAGTGATGTAAAGTGAATGTGATGAGTAATCATATTCCATACGAAAAGATAATATATAGAAATATTTATAAAAAACACCAAAAACTAATCTAAGCAAGGTGGGACTGAAGATTTATTTAAGATTGATATTTAAGATACGAATTTGGTCATGTGCTTGAAAAAATGTTTGATCCCTTCTAGCCGTGAGAAGTGGAATATCCAACGTTTCGGATTCAATCGTTCGTCAGGGGGCAGATAAAAAGAGAAGTAAAGAAAGAGAAAAAAGTCAAACAGAGTTTACCTCCTCTCTGCTTAAAAAGCTGGCTGCAACTGATAATGGACGCTAACATGAAACAGAAGTTATAGGACAGGTCGTGCAGAAAGGGGAAGGAAATAATGAGGAAGAGAATAGAGGTAAGTAAATACGGGAATGTTGCAGAGAGAAGCTGGAAGGAGGATTAGAAGGGTAAAAAAGAATTAAGAGGAGGTGAAAGGATAGAAGAATAAACGTTCATTCATACCTGAAGGGGACATAGTACCAATATCAAATATGAGACGTTGCTCCTTTCGTTTCCTATAGAAGTGGGTTCCGTGGTGCAAGGGCATGTAACACACTGATAAATGTGCAATAGAATGATTCACAGTATTGAACTGGATCGGGACAGGTTGACCTGGCGTACGTACTATTCTGCTTCTGATGTGTTCGAGAAATCGATCGCCAAGGCGTCGACCTGTTTTTCCAATGTAAAAAGCACCGCAGAGTTTGTATACAATGCAATATATAAGATTTGCCGAAGTGGAAAAGAAGTGGCGTGTTACATGATATTGATATTGCGTCATCGGCCCGGTGATGGTGGTAATATTGTTGATGTATGAGCATGTATTACATCGTCGGCGAGAACATTAAAAGGTTCCTGGTTGTGCGGAGCTGGGAGCTGTGAAACTTCTACCAAGGAAATTTCTAAGACTCCTGTCTTTTTAAAACACAGTAGAGGTGGTGTGGAAAAAGTAGAGGTGGTTGTTGAGTCAGAAAGAAGAATGCAAAACTTGTGGATGTGTTGGTGCCTTGGAGGGAGGATGGGCGGGTGGTAGGTAAGAGAGAGAGTGGATTACGATCGGTGGGTGTGCGTGAAGATGGTAGGAGAGCTGCGGTTCGGTTGATGGCTCGGGCTCGGTGGAGTGCCGGGTCGACAACTTATAGAGGATACCCTCGATTTAGAAAAAAACTGTCGCATCGTTTTGCAATGGGATTCGAAATCTGTATCGATGCTGCAAAGTCATCAAAGGCGAAGTAATTGAGAGAAAGGTATGGCAGATTTAATGTGTTTGGGAGAGAGAGAAAGAGTAGTGAAGGTAGGAGTGGGAGTCAGTAGGTTTATAGTAGACAGAGGTAGAGAGGTTGGTATTGAGTTTTTGACGGAGATGTCCAGAAACCAAACAGAAGTATCAGATATGGTGAAAAGGTTGGGTGAAAAGTGTTGACAACAGCAATAAAATCGTTGAGTTGTTATCTGTTAAAGCTTGTGGCGCCATTGCAGTCGTCAGTGTAACGACCATAAAGCTACTATACATTACCCACAATGAGGTTGGCGTAATTGGGGCCCATACTGGTGCCCATAGCTACACCGCTGTCCTACTTATAGAATTCATCAGTGAAGGGAAAACAAGTGAATGTTCAGACACACTCAGCTACGCGAAGAAGTTTATTAGTGCTGGGTAAGGTACAGAAGACGGTCTAAGAATTGTTTAAATGCTAGTAGACCGTCATTGTGAAGGATGACTGTGTACAAAGATTTAATGTCCATGGTGAAAAGGAGCTTTGATTCACCAAGTGGAAAAGAGAATGCGTTGAAGAGGTATAGTTCATGGTTAGTGTGTTTTATATGCGAAGATAGAGCAGTGACGATAGGGGATAAAAGTTTCTCGTGGTAGAAAGATAAAAGTTTTGTGGAGCAATTGCAATCAGAGAGAATAAAGCGGCCGGGATTATCTTGTTTATGTATTTTAGGGACGAAATAGATAATGGAACTTTGGGGTGTGGTGACGAAGGGGTTGGTGGCAGTGAACCAGAAGAGATCAGCTGATGTACAGCGGTCGAAACATTCTTCTGGTTATGGTTGGTAAGGTCATTCGGTATCTTCATGTAGTATCTGGGGTCGTTGAGTTGGCGGCGGGCTTCTTTTCTGTAAAGGTCGGCTCACCAAACAACCACACCCTCTTTCTCGGCTGGCTTGATAACAACGTCCTTACGTTGGCGGAGCGTCCGGTGCGCAATCAGTTCCGATGTGGGAAGGTTCGGAATTCTTGGTTTTCTATCGAAATTGAAGGTACCGAGGTCTAAACGGCACTTATTAATGAATATATCTACTGAAGAGTGCAATTCTAGGTTTTATATTCAGTTGGAGGAACGCTTTCTGAGTGTAGTAAAGTCGTCCTCAATTGGAGAAACAATGCTTCTGTTGTAGGAAAATGTCCTGAGTTGGATCGGCGCGTGCCGTATGTGTTTTTGAGAAATTAAATAAAGCTCGTTCGGCGTGAGTGAGACGTAAATCGCTTGAGATGGTATAGACGATGGGAGTGTTAAGCGAGGCAGAAGTAGGATGGTGGGGAATGAGTAAATTCTGCATGTCCTTTGTTACACAAGCAAGTCGTACAGTTTTCTATTGAGGTGGCGTGTCTGAAGGAGTATGGCCTGAAGTTGTGTGGTCAAGCAACAAGCAGTGAGAAAGGTGCGTCCTGCCTTATCTTCAAAACGCCTAGTTTAGAATAGAGGCAGCTGATGAAAGAATAATTCCATAAGTGGCTTGTTTGTTTTCCTGTGTTCGTTTTGTTGTCTGTAAACAAAGTCCGTTTTTGTTTTTATGCTCCCGTTCATTTTCCTAATAACCTGTACCCGAATATGCATCTATATATACATGCATATGCTTATATATCATTTGTTTTATTATATCATCGAACGCACGCGTCCATTTGCAAGTAAGTTTCAACTATATATAT
>NC_068983.1:126802259-126807625 GCF_001194135.2 Octopus bimaculoides | reverse complement strand
ATTCGTTAATGAGCCCTCATTTTATCATTCAACATTTGCCTATATGTGTGTGTGTGCGTGCGTGCGTGCGTGCGTGTGTGTGTGCGTGCGTGTGTGTGTGTGTGTATTGTTTACTGACATCAAGCCTTTCTTCTTGTGGACATTGTTCACTTCATAATTTATCCGACAGGCGCTCTGCTTACTTGCAGGTGTCGTTCTCTTTATATTTTTGTCTTCGCTGTATGGATGACACTCATTTCTAAGACAATGAACCTCTTTCTACTTCTCTTCAACGTCTCCTTCTTTGGTGGATGTGAATTAGTTAGGTTTTCGTTCTCTTACAGGCAAATACATATTAGGTTGTTTATAAATAAAAGGTAACGCCGAGGCTTTTCTAACCGTAAAACACAACTGCATGGAGTTTACAAACTAATCATTAGTAGATTTTTTGTTACGTCGTTTTGCTGTTTACGAAGAAGTATTTGCAACTTAACGACAAAAACGTTGTAGGATGAAACATCAAATATAAACGAGAAAGCTTGAACCCGTGGCAATCAAAATAGTATAATTATCAAATTATCGCATTACAAAATTATGATATTCTTTACATCATGATAATAGTCATTCAGCATTCAATACTGGATAACGAATAATGGTATATCACATGTAAGCAAAATTCATTGACTACGCCACTAATCATCATCAAAGATATATTTTAAATTTCTTGCTTTAACATGTTTATAATCATGCTTAATTTTCAAAGGCGTTTTGCTCATTATAATAGGATTTGAGTGCGATATTAACGTAATCATTACTAGCACATTGCAAAGCAAGAGTATCTAACTTTATTTCGAATCAAAGAAATAAAATAGCTTCTGAAATGTTGATGGAAACCATTAATAAACAGGTTCAATATTATGCAAAAGAGGAGGCAACGAAAAATTCAACGTTTCCTGCCAGATCTACTAAGATGGCAGCCAAACCATTTCTTCCTTATAATAACTAGCGTTTTTTGAGGAAACGTCATTTGAATGTATGGTTTTGGCTTCAGAAAAGTCAGGATAGGATATGCTAGAATTAATTGCTATGTATTATAAGTTCGACCTCAGGATAAAGAGCAACAACCAAACTATTTGTAGCAAGGAAGGTACGAGGTGCATTGAAAGTAAAAATAAGAAACAAACAAATTATTAAATATAAGGAGTTGACACCATTTTTTCGGAGACCTGAGATATCGTCCTTATAGGAACACAATATTGGAGTAAAGCAGGACCACTCAACTTCAGTACTTTACAATCTCCCTGTTAACTGCTGAAGCATTATCTCCCATTTCTTTCGTTTGCAACAGATCCGTATAATTCACACTGTGCTGCCTTCCTTTCTGCCTCTCTAACTATAAATATCAACTTGAAAAGACCATGCCTCATACCATTACACAATCTCCGCCTTTTCTTCATCTTCACTGTGTCCATTTTCGCTGTCCAAGAGCACCAGCCATCAGGTCCAACGAACTGAATCGGTTCTTGTTAGAAAAATTTACTTTGGTTAATTCAGCAGAAATATTTAACCATAACTTTGCCTTCATATGTTTTTTTTATTATTTAAATGAACTCTCCTCTTGGTTGTTCCATACTTACATCCAGTTTCTTTCAGCTTTCTTTGAACTGTTCGAATCTTTACATCTATTTCACATTTCTCCTTCACCTTCCATGCCGTTTACTTTACTTCCGCTGCCACTATACAGGACACAGTCATCTTCATTTGCTACTGAGTTCTCCTCCCAAGTGACTTTTTCCTTCCTCTTGTCTTTTTGTAGCATATAATCCCCTGTAGACTTCTAAATCCCCAAATCAACAGCTATTGTTTCTCAGGTTTAGGCCATCTTCTCTATTTCTTCGAACTAAAGAACTCATTTGTTCTGAATGCATTTCTTGAAGGATAATAATTATTGGACTACTGCATGCTGCCTTCGAACTAGGAAATTTACATAAAAAATATGTTGAAGGGATTGTCCAAGATGATGCTAAACTAATCACTTTATTTTCAACGAAAAATAATGTTGCGTAATTTATCTCAAAATATGAAAAACATGATTGCAGTCCAGAAAAAGACTGAAACGAACATCTTACTTGCAGTTAATTAAAAAAAATCATACGTTGTCGGTTAGCTTTTCTAAGTAATTCAACGAAATAAACTTTCTAGAAGTACAATTTCTCAGATATCTGAAAAGAATTGTACCCTGTAGGATTCTAGGCTGCAAAACATTTCATCATTGACTCCCCTAAACGATAGGCAACACAATTATTGTCGTATCTTTCTGCCATTTCTACAGATATTATATTGATTTGTGTTACACTGAATTATTGAGCCCTGAGCATCATCACATAATCACCGTCGTGCTTTTTTTTTATCTCTCATAACCAAAATTGTATCTACCTATTCCTCTGACACCGATTCGCCGAATTCTTTTTTGCCAGTCTATCGAACCTTTCAAAATTGTTTCTGCACTAGTTCCCTACAAATGTTTTCCTACATAATTTTAGGAACAATATTAGCCCTCCAGAATTCGATAACACCTCCCACACCCATGTACAACCTGCAACAGCACCTGTATATATATTGCCCGACATAAACGAGGGGTAGTTTATTGGTCGTAGGTATACTGTCACAGTTTTTAACGAAATTTGATCAATCGAAAACTAAATATACATGTGTAGCACGATCATTCGATCTATGTAGGCAAGTTATTTATAATCAAATGATTTATACACATTTCTCTGCAAGGAATTGCCGGACACTGATCTACAAAAACATATATCGTAATATATGCACATTGATGCATTCTCAAGTTTTAATTAATGTGTTTTGCATATTTAAATCGGATTTCAATTAATGGAAATATATGATTGAAATCATTTGTAAGTACCACATTGAAAAGAAATATATATTTGACAGAGATATCTCGGTCTGAGTTAGATATCCGGTTGTTCAGTTATTGGTATTTTATATAAAATCACGGCACCACAATGTAGCTAATGCAAGAAACAAACGAATCAAATCAAAACGCAAATTAAGGCAGTTGTGTATATATCTTTATATTAGTATATACATATCTAAGCACATGTTTGAGTTCATTTCAGTCTATCTTGGACTGTATTTTTCTGCATGTTATCTTGATCAAGCGCATATATTAATCTCATCCCATTGACTTTACAAGATAATAAGACTGAGTAAGTGTGTATCTTTGGTATATTTGATCACTTTCAAGCTATTTAAATATGTCAATAGTCCGGTCGATCGTACATCTATAATAATCATAGAAAAAATATATTCATAATATTCTAAGCCTATTTCCATATTCCTTGTCGATGCACTTTGGTGTGAAATATATTTATTGCACGTCAAATTAAGCTTTTTTTTTTAAATAATATGAACTAAGGCAGAGTATTTGTCTTGTAGTAAGATCACTCTAAATTACTGTGGCATTGTTTATCTTATTATTATTATATATATATATAATATAAAATTTCTCTTCTGAAAAATAAATGATACAACGACAATGTATCATAAAAATTGAATCATTGACTCTTGGAACAGGACATAGCTAGATTTAAACTTCAGTGCCTTGAGCAATATATGTATTTGCTGGCATTCGGTATATTGAATCTAAACTATAAATTCTGACAGTTTCTAATATATTTCAATGGAAAAAGCAGCTGTTATATATAATGGACACTTCCACGTGACATATTTCTCCCCTCAGGACAAGGAATTATATTTATCAGCAAACGAACATTTTGCCGCACAAGACATACATACGTATGAAATTCAAATCGCACCTTGAGCAAGAAGACATTTAACTGCAATCAGGTTAGATAAAAAGCGGGGCGCACGTAGTGTTGCAGTACGACCGTTTCAAGCGATTCCATTTAATTGAGCAATGCGATCTTTACATCATTTTAAATGCAGTGCAATTATCAGCTGCACAAATAAACAGAATTTTAATCAGTTGGGCACATTAATATATTTCTCAAATAATTTAACAGAGGAAGATGATGGAAGACTATTCTTAGATACAATAGCAACAGCATGAATTTCTTCCATCTTGCTCTGTTAAAGTATTGGAGAATAATAATATTAGTGTGTCCAGCTCATAAAAATTCTATTTATTTATTGGTGCAGCTGATGAAAGCACTACATTTAAATTGACGTAATGATCGCATTGTTCAATTAAATACAGTCGCTTGAAACGGTCGTACTGCATCACTACTTGATATTCTGTTGCTTGTTTTCATTTTATTTACCTTACTTCAAGCTGTGCGGATAATACCGGACTGACTTGGTGCTTCAACTTAAGTACCTAATTCAAATGAATCTCAATTATTTCCTATATATATCAATAGGCATGTATACACATGTGCGTATAGATTGGGACACCTGCGTGTTCAGTAGTAGTAGTAGTAGTAGTAGTAGTAGTAGTAGTAGTAGTAGTAGTAGTAGTAGTAGCAGTAGTAGCAGCAGACGACATATTTATGTCATATGTCTATAGTAATATATTTGCATATATCAGTTGTCAACTTTCTTGAAAATATACCAAGGATATTTTTGATAGTAGTTTCAAAGTTTCTCTCGGATTGGATGAGTAGATTGAAAATTTGCTCATGTATTCTTGTTCTTCTTTGCGTGTATTTTTAGTTTGTTATACGATTTCATGATTTTAGTTGTATATAGTGTTGAAGACATTCATTGCGCTCATGAAAGTCGAAATTTTAACTTTAACCCCGAAATGCTTGAACGAATGATGTGGTTTCTATTGAGGTAAAAGGTATCTTCTATAATATGATGCAATAGGAACAGCCCATTAACGTTGTACGCGCCTATATCTATAATAGTGTCTTCATAGTTTTGCCTATGCAAATTTTAACATTCGAACTAATAATTTGTTTTTATTACCGATCGATGCATACTACTAGCGCAGGAAGATTTATATAATGTAAATCAGAATATTGTATACTTTTGCAGCAATATAGTAATGTGTTGTGCTGCCAAGTTTAAATGATAACTATTGTAGTAGTGCTATAATGCACGCAGTGTTTTATTGATTGCACACTGAAATAAGAATTACTCTGTATCTAGTACAGAGTTAGGCGATATAAATAAAAGCTAGAACTCCATGAATTCCTTCCTGCATTTTATATTTAAAATACGCAGATGATTGTGAAATGAAAAATGAACATTTATTTGAAAACATGTGTATATTTTAAAATAAAGAGGGTAAGATATTTGTATATAACTGAATAAGTTTCAGGTAGGAAATTTTTGGCTGGGAAATGTTAGTGTTTGAGCCTACAGTTGCCTTTGTATGAAGAGAGAGAGAGAGAGAGAGT
>NC_068983.1:126801007-126802249 GCF_001194135.2 Octopus bimaculoides | reverse complement strand
GGGGTAGAAAGATAATTTAATAAGAAACAAAAGAAAGTGTGAAGATTAATTTTAAGGGGAGAGAAACTGAACAGGATTTATACATTTTGATTATTATTACGATAGGTCGTTTTCTCTTGAGTGAGTGAGCATATGAAATAAGATTTCCGCATAATCCATTGTTTTTCTTTTAAAGTGTCCTAGTAGTAGTCGATAGAGATGTTTCGCCCTTCTAATGGGATCCTCAGTACATCATAACATGGGATCACGGAATAAGTATGTCGAAATTTCTTGAAGATTATAAATTCTGAATGTTGTGAAATTGTAAGCGTTGGTATATGTGGGTCTATCGTGATGAGTAAGAAACCCTGTATTCTGATGTCACTTCGTATATATTCGAGGGCGTTGTTTACCGCTTCTTGAAATGTTCGCAAATGTTGAAAATCTCGGGACTGAATTTTCAAAGCCTTCATCGATTTCTATAAGAATGAGATGAGTTACTAAAGTATCATTCGCCTTTACATGTATATCTTACATCCGCTAATGCAGACTTATTAATTACTTTAATTAAAAAGAAAATAAGTTAGTTGAAACATTCCGACGCTCCACGCTCGTATATACTAGTTAAAGTCCTTTGAAAATAGCACGTGTGTACAAGATTGTTCTGCTTTTCGTTGATGCTAGCATATAATGAAAGGACAATGCGAATTAACTCCCTTCACGCAAAACGTATAAACGACACACAAGCTGTATACACTTTTACGAATTGGAGTATATGACAAGGTCTCACTTTTGATATTATTTGTGGTAAGTTAGGTGGCGAGCTGGCAGAATTGCTGACACGCTGGATGAAGTGCATAGTGGTATTTCGCCCGTCGCACCGATCTAAGTTCAAATTCCGCCGAGCTCGGTTTTGCCTTTAATCCTTTCGGAGTCGATAAAATAAGTTCCAGTTCAACAATAGAGTCGATGTAATCAACTCATGCCTTCCCCCGAAATGGCTTCCTTTGTGCCAAAGTTTGACGTGTATTATTAAGACAGATATATTATAAAGTACATCATAAAATGATTTAGACATTCATATTAAAGTTCAAAGTATATTCATAACATACCACATAATACAATCATAGCTTCGACTCCTCGACGCAAAATCTTTTGGCAACCAGTAAAGAACGGAGTTGTTTATATATGCCATTTATAGATCCTGTAAATCATCGCAATACCTATCTATCTTTCTTTCTCTCTCTCTCTCTCTCTCTCTCT
>NC_068983.1:126795645-126799309 GCF_001194135.2 Octopus bimaculoides | reverse complement strand
ATATATGCATATGCAAATTGCAGTTGAAAATATGAAGAACAAAATAAGTTAATAGACGCACAGTTAATGTATTACATTCGACGCACAGTTGAAATTGTTCATGGAAAAAAATAGGAGCGACGATTCGTTGGAAAAAGGAAGAGGTCCAAAGAGTAGAAAGAGCACGAAGAAGTAGATAGTCCAATCACTGCACGTGTGTCGTTACGTGGCCGAAATATAACTAATTGAAAGTTGGAGAGAGAAAAAGAACGTGGATTTTGAAGAAATGCAAGTGTAAACATGGCCGTTATGTCTCTGAGTATGTGTAAATGAACGAGAGAGAGAGAGTATGTGCGTGTGTGTGGCGTGTATATGAGTGCATGTATTTGAAATGTGTATACATGTACTTGTGGCGAGTATGTGTTTGTAAATTAGACAGAGTTGTCTGGGATGACAGCATATGTGTGCGTGTGGTTGTGTTTATGAGAGTGAGAAGTGTATGAGGGAAGTAAGGGAGTAGGTTAGTAGCAGTAATGAGATTTGGTAATGGACAAACATAGGGTTGATAGATCAAGTGATGTTTGAGAGTGCATGTGTGTCACTGTGTGTGTACGTGTGTGTTTGTGCGTGTGCATATGAGTGTGTGATAGTACATCTGGACGGGGTGTGCATGTGTATCTGTATGTTTTCATGTTTGCGTATGCATATGTTAGTATGGTGTGTGTGTGTGTGTGTCCATATAGGTGAGGAATCTGTAAGTCTATCAGCTAGATGGTGGCCAGTCTGTCCAACATATAAAGAGTCGTCGCAAAGGGTATATTTGAGACAATATGTGAGATCATAAGATATACAAGAGAAAGTGTTTCGGATGTAATGTAGTTGAAAAGAGGTTTCCAGAAAGTTGATAGAGGTGTCGGAAATGACAGCGATGAAATTACTGAGAGGGATGTTGCCGCAATACAGTCATATATGTAACGACCGTATAGCTCTGGGATTAGTCGGGAGAGCTGAGAGAATATATTGGCCTCAACATAACCGAAATGTGGTCCATTCTCGTTCCCATGGTGACCCCAGATCTATGCTGGTAGACATGCCCGCAAATGTGAAACAGTTAAGTACGAGATCCTTTTCAGAAAGGAGAGGAGGAGTAGATGTTCTTTGTTTCAGGATAGAGTGACGGTGGAGAGAGTACTGGAAAGCAAGGAGTCAGGGAGGCGGTCATTCTGGGGGTGACGGTACAGAAGGATTGGATGCTCATGGTAAAGCGGAGGCAGGAAGGGCCCTGAAGGGAAGGAAGAGGAGCTAGAAAGGTAAATAAAGTGTTGTTGGTGCCGTGAATATGGGAAGAAAGAGAAGACTAATGGACAAAGGATGGGGTCAAAGTGTCTTGATTTGTGCCCTGTTGGGCAGCCCCTGGCAGGAATTTGGATGGGCCAGGTTTATTGGGTTTGTGCAGAACATATGTATGTATGTTTCTGTATGTGAGTGTGAGTGTGTGTACATACATACCCGTACACCTACTCTCTCACACACACACTGGTACACACCTTGTGCATATGAATACAAGACTTTCTATTCTCGTTACTTTGTTATAACTATGAAATAGGAGTAGCAAGGTAAAACCGGTGTATAGTTATGATGGTAATCGTGACCACTCAGTCGATCAAATACAATCGATGCCGGATAAGCTCTGGTTTAATAAGCCTGTAGGATAGAAGAATACTTTAAAAATGTTATATGTTACATAAATATGCGTGCGTGTATGAGTTTATGATAAATCTATTAAAATTTAAAAGAGATATAACTCTTCAGTTCTGTTCGGAAACATCAGAAACTGAAAATTGTTAGCTATATCGAACTGTGCAACATTTCTAAAGAATGTTTAGCAATTCCAAATCGTGGAAGCAGATGTTTGAAAAGAAATATATATATATATATATATATATATATATATATATACATATATATATATATGTATACTACCTGTTGTACCCGGCGTTGCTGGGGTTTTCTGAGCTAAAGATAAGCCTATGCAGTTGCTTGATGAAATTTCTTTCTGAATCTTACGGATGGCGTCATGTTCGAGGTAATTTAGGAGAGGTACCCTATAATTTCCGTGTTGATTGGAGAGTAGTTCAATTGCACACGAAATGTCAATTAGTTTTATAATATTCCCCTGCTCACGCGCAATTATCGATTTTTTGTCAACTCTACATGCCGCATTCAACTTATGGGAATGAACTGTAATCACGTGTAACATATCTTAAGACTCGATAATATAGTCTCTGAAAAAATGCTGATACACGCCTGTGCTCTTCCGATTCCTCTGGAATAAAATAAAAACATTTACCGCCTTCCCTACCACAAAATTTACCTAAATAACTAATTTCATTGGAATCGGATGAAAAATATAAATGTTACGGCCAAAAATAAAATCTCCATGGGTATTTGAACGCAAAAGGCCTATTGCTTCATAAAACCACTTCTCATGTGCAATTATCGGTTTTTTGTCAACACCATATACTGACATCAACTCAATACTATGAACCTCGCTCACTCATCGATTTTCATCAAAATCGGACAAAACAATACAAAAGCTACAAGGAAAATAACATCGTTATGGGAATTTCCATTCATACGCCCGATTGAGCTCACAAAAATCGATGCCTGCTAAGCATTATCAAGTTTTCGAAATATTACGACCGTAGGAGGAGTTACAGTAACCCCCAAAACACGCTGACTCCATTACACATTTATACGTACATACATATATATACACACACACATATATATATATATATATATATATATATATATATATATATGCATTTATACATAGTTCAATTGGAGGATGGATGAGCCTCATTCAGGGATAGCAATATCCACTGAATTACTCGTACATTACCTAGTATTGTTGTGAAAATTAATTATAATGCTCTGGAATAATAGGTAATTAGATTAACTGAGGTTTATACTTATTCAAGAAAAATAAGGAAATGGAGATACATCAATTAATAAGTATATTTATCAACTGCAAAAAAATGATCTGTAGCAGCTGTTTCGATTCAGACTTTAAAGATTATAATTGTAATATTTAAATTATTTTATAAAGCAGAATATATTCTGAGATAGAAGAAAAGATATACTAATATATTATTAGATGTTAGGTATACAGAACATTACAGGACACTGAGCATTGTTATATGGATACGTTTGGTAGGGGAGGGGACAAGGGTGTATATTTAGTGGGAAAGTAAATATACATTGATATACACTAGATGATATTTAGAAGGTTTAGACATATATAATAAATAGTAATTTACCATGTATGTAATTATCATATTAATTTTGGGCTAAATGTATTTCTAGTTTATTATTGAGATTAGTAACAAAAAGAAATTATTAATAGTCAAAATATCTATCCAAAAGATAATATATATATATATATATATAAATCTATGTAGTAATTATATGCGTAAAAATGAAATAAATATGTAATTGTATGATTAAGATATTAATATTTATATTCATACACAAGTACCTATGCTCAAAAAGAGTTCAATAAAACGTGATGATTAATTGTGAATTACTAAAAGATGTATTAATAATATGTAACCCTGTATTTTATATATATATATATATATATATATATAAATATATATATATATATATATATATATATATA
>NC_068983.1:126776804-126795096 GCF_001194135.2 Octopus bimaculoides | reverse complement strand
TATATATATATATATATATATACTTTTGTTATTTACACCACCTGTCCTCGTCTGTTGTTATTATTTGTATATTCTCCCATATATATATATATATAATCACCGTCTATTGTTTTCACTTTCAGTTCGATTGCTATTTAAATAACGACAAATTGCACACAGAAAGAAGTTCACAATTACTGATGAAAGTAATTTCATAATTTAATGACAGAAGTAACTTCACAAATTTCATTTTAATCCGTGCACTTCGTTAAAATTGCCTACAAATTTCTTATTTACTTTTGCAACGTTTTTGCGATGTTGTTGTAGTTTCCGGAATTACTGATAAAAGTAAGTCCAAGATTTACTGACACAAATAACTTCAAAAATCACACATAAATCTGTACACTTAGTTAATTTCCCTATAGCATTCTTATATACTTTTGCAACCTACTAAATATCAGATGAATAATTCTGCTGACAGGGAGCTGTGGGTCATAGTTTTCTTTATTCGGATTATTGATTACATATTTGGTGTGAGACTATGATAGTACTTTAAATTAGTTGTACTTCATTTGGCAGGGTTCCACAGAGTTTCGATTTACCAAATTTTACTCCTAATGCTTTGGCCACCTTACCTCTCTCGGCCTTGTCTACTCTTACTATATGGCTTCTGTTCCTTGCAAGCTAACTGAGCTCACCTCACCTCCTCTGAAATGTTCCCATCCCACTTGCCTTTTCTCTTCTTATCATCAATCTAATGTCCACCGCTCCACCCCACCTGGGAAAAATGCTTTACATTCTGACTTCAAATTCCACCTATGTTGACTTTCACTTTTGTCATTCGAGGGTTGATAAAATAAGTACCAGTTGAATGTGTAACCAGTCCAGTTGGTCATAGAACTGGAATGATAATCCTAGAAGCAGATAAAGAACCATTTCCCTTGGTTTTTGTTTACTTATACACATCAGCAAATGAGCCATTGAGGTAATCTCTGTGTGGTTGTTCAATTTGCTAAAAATAACAGCCAAATCTCCCCATCACACTATGCTCTAACATTTTTAAAATGAAGGACACATTAAATATTGTTGCCCTACATCAATAAAAATACACAATAACCTGGGTTAAACTGAAAAGCATTCGTTACCACGAATGTAAACATAGTAAAACTTCACGAAATATAAGTAAAATGTATATCAAAAATACACGTGTGTGTGTGTGTGTGTGTGTGTGTGTGTGTGTGTGTGTGTGTGTGTGTTAAAAATACACGGTTACTTACCGCATGAGTAACAAGTAAACAGATAGGACAACGATGACTGATTTTGACGAGCTGGGAGGAGAAAAATTAGTTTTGGCCACATAAAATTGATTCGACAGTTAAATTTAACCCTTTAGTATTCAAGTTGTTCTGTCAGATGTATTGGTTATTTATTCATATTGCTTTCAATTAATCATGCATCATCTTGTAATTTCAACATTTCCATGATTTGATTGTTTATTTTTAGAATGACATTGTAGGAAACGTATGAGACATCAGATCTTGTCATTTTGAATATAAAAATGATTGAACAATTTGGCCAGATATGAGCTATTTAAATGCTAATGGTTTGAAATATTGCTTGTATTCCAGTCAAAATTATTGTCTTGATTACACTATGTGTATGTGTATACAGAGAGAGAGAGAGATAGAGAGAGAGAGAGAGAACGAGAGGCGCGAAATGAGAGAGAAAGGATGTGTCCGAGTGTAACTGAATAAGTGTAACAATACATCATTAAGTAAACTTATATTGTTAAATGTATTTCAGAGAAATATTGGAATTAAAAGATTTTGGGGGAAAATTAACTTCTAATAAAGGAAGCTTCTATAGAAATTACGAACTACTGATTCCACTGCTGGTCAAAAACACCCGGCAGTATCAGATGAATTTTATATGCTGTTTTCTAAATCAATACAAGTCAACGGTTTCCCATTGCAGCTATGTTCGTTAGTGAAAATTTCTTAGACATCTTACATCTTTCCACCTTTCTTTAACTCCGTTAACACATACCGAACTATTCATGAAACTAAATGTACGCCTTTAAGTCAGATGAATCATATCATAAAATATTTAAAAAAACTTTTCTCTTAAATTGTTCCTGCATATTAGTCAAACCATCAGTCTTCTTGGGAAGGTCATTGGGGGAGAAGTAAGAATTCAGTGTTACAGATAGCCAGGACTCTCGAGTTTTATTTGATTTTCGAATTATTACATTAAATAAAACACCGCCAATTCTTACCCCTTTCTTTTTGAACAGAAATGCCTCAACGAATATAAATATTGATTTCAAATGTTGATACAATGCCAACAAATTCTAGGGAGGTGGGTGAGTCGATTACATCGATGCCAGTGCTCGACTGGTATTTATTTTATCTATCCTGGAAGATGTGAGGCAAAGTCGACCGCGGTGGAATTTGGAGTTAGAAATCGAAGAAGTGTGAAAGGAATTAATATAAATATTTATTTCTTTATTGCACACAGGGTGCTAAACGTAGACGAGACAAACAAGGACAGGCAAAGGGGTTAAGTCGATTACATCGACACCAGTGCGTAACTGGTACGTATTTAATCGACCCCGAAAGGTTGAAAGGCAAAGTCGAACGCGGCGGAATTTCAACTGCGAACGTAACGGCAGACGAAATACCACTAAGCATTTAGCCCATTTTGCTAACGATTCTGTCAGCTCGCCGCCTTAATTAATATAAATGTTGAAAGAAGGAGCGGCTTATGCCGAATATTCGGAAATCAGCCTTGGTCCAGTTGATAGAGCAGAATTTGTGGCTATATTAAATATAATATAATCAACCTCATTGTATATTCTGGAGACAGTATTTCATATTATGTATTCCAGGACACAAACTTTCACTGCCATGCACTGTCATGGCATTGGCAATAGTCGTTGTGTAGTGAGATAGATTCTATAGAGGATAAGGTTTCTATGTATATACAACAGCCTGCCGTTTAAAATTCAATATTTGACTGCATGTTTTTGATTCTACCTGGAAAGATAGTTATGAAAAATTGCAGTAGAAAACTAGTATAATATATGTCAAGGCATGGGAATTATAAATGATTTTGCTTGCTTTGTTGTTGCTTTTTCCATTGCTGACAGGATTTGATATCTGAAGCAAAGAGAGAATACTGCCGTATGAATGAAACAGCGAAAGACTGACAATTTAAATATCACTGAAAGCAAAGAAATGGGTTTATAATTTAATCACACATGCATTGCAGTGTACTGTTGGTTTGGAATGGGGGTAAGCTATGTATCTTCTGCACAAACTTCTCATCTCAACATATAGCATACATATTTAATCCTTAAATGTTTAACAAAGAATATATCATAAACAAGGTAGAAAGAAAAACGGTTTCGATTTATGGTCGTGTTTCAATCTGCGTAGCCGCAATGAGTTGCGTGCCTGTAAGTACAGGGATGTATGCATGTGTTTGTGTGTGTGTGTGTGTGTGCGTGTGTGTGTGCGTGTGTGTGTGTGTGTGTGTGTGTGTGTGTGTGTGTGTGTTCATGTTTGTTTCTTCAGAGTGTGTGTTGAAGAAGAAACAGCAATAAATGAGTAGAAGCATGCATTTACAACAAATACTGTAATAAATTTAAAGTCAACAATTCCATTAATCGACACCAAATGGATAACGAAAATGGGCGACTACAAACGAAAACTGAAAATAAAGAAACTATAAACATTCTCTGTGAGGAATATCAAAGCTGTAATGCCTTTTATTAAGGTGCATGGCATTTGTACATGTTTAAATTCAGTAGTTTAATTAAGGCTAAATTCGAACGACGCAATTACAACGAATTGTGTGCATAACTGCTATGTACAAATGGCAGAAATTTTGTTAGAGAAGATTTTGATGTTAATTATATAAACAAGTGAAATGAGAGGATGAATTTGTCGTTGTAGATCACGTAGACAAGTGGACGCCATTGATCCAGTTGTGAATATGACGAAGACTTAAATAGGTGCCATGAATCTGTGTGAAAATCCAATAACTCAGAATTGGAAGTGCTTCAAAAACAGTAAAACACAGGTCTCGCATCTTAATTTTAGTAGAAGATTGTGAAATGATCTCATCTGAATGAAAGAATTCCACATTGATAAACTGTTATTCACTACAACTGTTTATGCGTGTAATGTATACGTGTGTGTGTTTGTGTGTGTGTGTGTGTGTGTGTGTGTATGTGTGTGTGTGTTTGTGTGTATGTGTATATGTGGGTGTGTATTAGTGTATATTTGTGTGTCAATGTTGAAGGTTCGAGTGTAAGTTTGTATCAAAACTATCTGCTAACATAGGAGTTTGTACTTTAAATACACGAAACTCTGTCATTCTATCGCTTTGAAACTCCTGCCAGATGAACATTATATATACATATATATACACGCCTGTTATGAATGCTATAGTCCTGTTTGTTTTGCTAAACATATATATATACACATTTGTGTGCGCGTGTGTGTACATGTATGCAGATATATGTATGTGTGTATTGTGTGCACTAGACCTGCGATGTAAGTAGTTTTCGAAAATTTATCACCGTTTCAGTTTGTTTGTTATTTTCTCATATAGTTAACCCGATTCGTTCTCTGTTGTTAAAGCATAAAATATGAGTCGTACGTTCGAACCTCTCCACTTTCTTTCATTGTCGGATTAATTTTGGTTGTACTGTTTCTTCCGTAGAGATGCATGGCCTAATGTCTAGGAAGCGATATTAACCGTGATAACACCGTAGGCTCAAATCATGCACATTTTGGCTCATAAGTTCACATTACTCAAGGCTACTCAGCTGAAAATATGAAGCGCTTAGTGCTGATGCAGACCTATCATCATCTAGGTCTTATATCTTTAGTGTTTAAACTAGTGAGAATTTGTGCACGCAATCTCTCAACATTTTGAAAAAGCACGGTACAACTTTTAAGTCATACTTACTTGCGAAGGAAGATCACACACTTATACCTTCATCTATTGTTGTTTCGATGCATTTCCCACCACATGTTTTCTTTCTTGACATATGTTTTCTTGCCTGCCTTTATATGTCAATTATTCCATAATCGTAATCGTTTTATTTATATTCTTATTACCTATTTATCTATAAGCGAGCTTTTCTGCGTGTATGCTTGTTTTTTGTGCGTATGATAGCTAATGGCTATGAGTCTACTTTGCGTGCCTGGTTGTCTACAAGTCTAAATGTGTATGCAGTATTCGTTTTATACAATAATATTATGCACTTACTATTATTTATTACTATTATACATTTATAAAGAATGAGATGAAATTTCGAGAAGTTTAACTTCTCTTTATAATGATATAATCACGAGAAAGAACATCAAAGTTATTTGTTAGATATGATCTAAATATTCGTTCTGGAACAAGTACACGCGTTTTCTTTAGAACATAATGCATTATTATGCCTGACATTATAAATTGTGAATAATACTGATTTGTTGATTGCATTGAGTTGGTTTAATTTTAGAAATGATGCTGCTTCTTGATTTTTACATAATCAAAGATGTTAAATTTCCAACTACACTACTTTCATTTCTGTAAAAAAATGAGTAAGAGAAAAATGGAAAATCCCATGTAAAGTTTAGTGTCTCGGAGACTAGTGGATACTCTCAACTTCCAAATATAACACCTTCGAAATCATGAGCAAAATCACTCTGTTGCACCTCTCTGATATTTAGAAGTCCTCAATTGTTCAACTGCTTACTCAAAGAAATCACAAATATAAAAAGGACTTCTACTGAAACATTACGAAGAATATATTGATTAAAATTCTAAAGGTGATACGGACCAGCCAATCATTCAAGGTTACATTCAGGGACGTTTCGCTATTACACATTGAATCATCGACACAACTTTCAACCATAAAACTACAACAAATCCTTTAAAAAATTAATTAATGGGGTGCCCTTGCATGGCAGCAGTCCTACGACTGCAAACTAAACTGACAGACTTGAATAACTAACTTAAATAATTTACGGCAGTTAGATATGCATGTTTGGGTCTAGAAAATGTTCTGGTGGGGAAAAAAGTCTACGGAATAAGTATAACATAGATGCTAAGCTTGTGCGGTAAGAACTTTGCTTCCGAAGAGAGAAGAAGAATAGAAAGGCATGAATATGTCAAGAAAGAAAAAAAGAAAACGAAGAAATATTGAATGGAGACGTGAAAGAATGGATATATAAACAACGCATGAATTATGGGTCACAAAGACAGGTAGGGATAGACAAAGCAATGGTACTTTGTTTTGTTTTTTTAGTAACAAGCTCCTTACCTCTAACTATAGTTAGAATCTCCTATCGCTGCTGAAATATAAAATATGAAATTTTCCTAATAATTTTCACGCAATGACATAGTTTGGTTCTATTCTTTCAAAAGCTTTGTGTACTTGTCCGCTATTTTGATATTCTAGTAACTCCTGAAAGTGGTAACGTCGTTGCGCATGCGTTTCATGAATGGATCTTAATTCAACATTCACCTGTGACTTAACGACTGTTCCAAGATTACATAATATTATCTTTACATGAGCAACTATCTCCATCAGAGAGTTAGATTTGTGTGAATCATACTTTTGGATGTGAAATTGAAAGCAGTTCTGAGTGTGTGTGTGTGTGTGTGTGTGTGTGTGTATGTGTATGTGTGTGTGTGTGTGTGTGTGTGTGTGTGTGTGTGTGAGTGTGTAACAGATATGTCCTATAATTACGAGTGGAAGGAAAATCAATCTCGCCTTCATTCTTTTTCTCTCTTTGTGTGTCAGTCTGAATAAGTACATCAGTTATAATATTTCTTCATACCTCTCAAGCTCTAGTATTTACAGCTGATTTCTTTACAACAAATGCTGTGTTGTTTGTCTGAAACGAAAAGTGCATATGTGTCACCTAAATAGGATTTGCCGAATAGTCTTAGTGAGCAACGGAAACACAAGTATGTAACATTGATTACATTTTATAGCCTAGAAGAGAAACAATATCGGAAATTCGCCAGAGATTATATTTTATAGCATGTAACCATAGAGACGACATGGAGCTTTGAATATTGAAATAAAAGTGCATTTAACTGTAAACTCTCCGTATTTCCTCGTGTTTAACATATATGGACGGTTGAGCATAATGTGTAAAATATTGAGCGTAGGGAGAAAGTTCGGTGATGGGAATAAGCTCTTTACGATATCTTTCACTTTTATATTGCAAATTGCATTGTAAGTATCGACAAATTTTTACACATATACACAGGCACACATGTCCAACTCCATACTTACATAGACAACAATATATATACTTGTATGTATGCTCATATGTGTGTGGATATGTGTGGGTGCATGTGTGTGTAGTGTAAAACGTGACAATCCGTTTGTGTTTATATATATGCATGTATGTGTAGATATTGATATATACGCCATTATGCAAACAACAAATAGAAGTATATATAAGAATACCCATATTTAAATATTTTAATATACATTTTATCGAATTTGATTCTGAAGTGCAATCAAGTACATTATCTATTCATTCAATTAATGCGTATTTGCCTAAGAATTATATTGCCGCGTGCACTCTTAATGTAATTCTGATGCAGAGAGACCGTTCTATGGATTCCTGTGCCGTTTCTTTCTACTCAATTTTTCATGCGGCGCTTGACTGGAAGCAAAGTATAGAAAATGAAATTTATCGTTGATTTGTCGCAGATACTTGATCCCGGAATCTTGTGTTTGCAAAGCTAACATCTAAACCATTCGGCCACAGTGCATGGACATATGCGTGTCTGTATGCGTGTTAGTTTACATATATGTATATATGTATAAATGCATACATGTATACATACATACACACATACATACATAACTGTGTGTATACGTACATATATGTGTTCGTGTACACATGTATTTGTGTGTGCATGTGTGTTATAGTGTGTGTTTTTGTATGTATGTATGTTGGATTGAAAAATTATGTGTTATTCATAGCTTTCTTACGATTATCTTTTTGGGTGTTTGAAAGTATTATGCTCTGTAACACAGCAACGACATATCCTGTACATCATACGGTAATATTTTTCATGACGTTGACGTTTCTTGTCATTTACGTTTAAATATATCGCTGATCTGGCTAACCTAACTCGTAGCACTAGCTTCTGTGTAGGACAGATTCACAACATCGGAGTAAAGGAATGAAGAAACTTAGAAACGTTGATATTCGATTTCGAATTATTACTGTTTTATATTTCCAAGCTATCACCAAGGAATTCTTGCATAGAACAGCCTTAATTCAAAAGAACTAAGATATGTTTTGCTTCTAGTAAAAAATGTAATTGAAAAGTTGTTTCTTATATTACACGCGAGGAAACTGCCAGTGCATATGCCGCCTAAAACTTCATTGGTGACCATATTCTTTTTAAAATACAGCACAATTGAACACCTAGATAGCTCTTCTCGCTCTCTCTCTCTCTCGCTCTCTCTCTCTCTCTCGCTCTCTCTCTCTCGCTCTCTCTCTCTCTCTCCCTCTCTCTCTCTCTCTCTCTCTCTGTACCTCACTCACTCTCTTACACAAACATACACGTTCTCTCTCTCTCTCTCTCTCTCTCTCTCTCTCTCTCTCTCTCTCTCTCTCTCTCTCTCTCTTTCTCTCTTTGTACCTCACTCTCTATCTCTTTCTATTTTCTCTGTCAATCAATAGCATAACGGGGAATGGATTGTAAACATTTTGATTTATAGATCATCTCTCACCCCAGGGCCAAGAGTGTTTACGGAGAGAATGATGTGTTCTGTTTCCGAAACATATATGATGTGATCAGAGAATGCCAAAACAAAGGGACTTGACACTTTTATAATAGCAAGAAACATCTTAAGTTCTATATTTGAGAAATGGGTAATTGTGTACATTATTTATATTGTTTACATTTGACGGATATTTGTCCTCATCTTGTTTGTTGTTAACACAACGTTTCGGCTGATATACTCTCCAGCCTTCTTCAGGTATCCTGGGGAAATTTAGAACATGGGTTCTCATTCCTAAGATATATTTCAATGTTATTATTATTATATAATTTAATACGTCCAGGAATGCTAGCTGATTGTACGTGAAGAATTCTATCCACTTCACAGAATTGATCGAGGATACACCCATTGGATTCAACCAGATGGTGAGTCTGAATGTGATAAGTCTGTTTACCAAAGTTCCAACTGATGAAGCACTATCAATGATTCAAGAAAAACTGGTGAGCGCACTAGTATAACAAGAGGAAACTTGATGGAGATGTTGACCTTCTGTGTAGAAACTACCTATTTCAGAATGGACACCGATATATATCGACATGATGAGAGTTTAGCTATGGATTCGCCATTATCACCGATAATAGCCAACATATACATGGCATATTTGAGAATTCAGATTTAGGGTCAAAGTGTAAAGTGTTGTATTATTCTTATTTGTTTCTCTTTTCATTTCTATATAATCGCCGGGTGCTGAATTGAAAATATATTTTGCAAGGTTTTGAAATAAACATGGTGAATTTCCTTTTGTGCTAAAATTATTGAAACTGTTAGAAAACGTGCGAAATTCTGCCGCTAGTTTACTTCAATAAATCTTTGCCTGAAATACGTTATCATTCTTCATTGAATCAGGAACATATAACTATGTAACTGCTTTCACGTAACTTGGTTTAAATAATCCGTATTTCTATACACAACTTTATTATTAAGAAGTTTCTATAACAGCTTTATATAAAACTTCATCCACACATATAATCAGAACTTGAACTACATTTCGAAAGCTTGCTGCTATATATACGAGTAGCATTGGTTATCGAATAGCATGACGAAATACTTTCCAATAATAAGAAGTGTCACATATGCATAAACTTCAAGATACAAAATAAATACCACCACAGTGATTAGACCTGCTCCACACAAACATTGATTTGATATTTTTGCACATGGACAGCAAACTCGGGGAGGAGCTAAGTCGATTGCATGACCCCAGTGCTCAACAGGCATTTATTTTATCGATCCAGAATTGAAGAATGGAATAGCAGAACTTGGTAGAATATGAAATCATAACATAAAGACGGACGAAATGCCGTTAAGCATTTTCCCAGCGTGCCAATGATTCTGGGAGTTGTTGTTGTTGTTGTTGGCACTCCGTCGCTTACGACGTCGAGGGTTCCAGTTGCTCCGATCAACGGAACAGCCTGCTCGTGAAATTAACGTGCAAGTGGCTGAGCACTCCACAGACACGTGTACCCTTAACGTAGTTCTCGAGGATATTCACCGTGACACAGCGTGAATTACAGGCACAACAGAAACAGGAAGTAAGAGTGAGAGAAAGTTGTGGTGAAATAGTACAGCAGGGTTCGCCACCACCCCCTGCCGCAGCCTCGTGGAGCTTTAGATGTTTTCGCTCAATAAACACTCACAACCCCCGGTCTGGGAATCGAAACCTTGTTCCTATGACCGCGAGTCCGCTGCCCTAACCACTGGGCCATTGCGCCTCCACGATTCTGGCAGTATGCCGCCTTTAAATCCACACGATTATAGAAAAACAATACCCTACAAAATGTCGTCATTGTGACCAAAACAGAAGCCGGGGAAAAAACTAGTTCCAATGTAACAAGCTAAAGATGCGACACACGTGTTGCATCTTCTCAAAATCCAGCTATAAAACAAATATTCCTAATGTAAGATGATATGTTTGGCAAACATCTGATCAAATTGTTTTGTGTTCCACACAAAGAAGCTATTACAGTATGACTCTGATACGTATTACAACAAGGTTTCTTTTGTATCACAACTATTGCAGAATTGGTGGGACCGCAAGTGTTCCAGGCGGGCTTTGAGAAAAGAACTTCGTTTGTATTGGCCTTTATTTCTGTGGACATAATTGCAAACATTACGTAGATTGTAGTGTTGTTTGTAATATATATCAATAAGTCAAAACCTTAACGCTATACGAATGCTTAATGCCTGTGATAAGAAATTGTAATTGGACTTGATACCTGCAATCTTTCCTATCGTGATTTAAAAACATATCTACGAGTTCCTAAGACTTACAGTATGCACTATGAAATATATTTCTATATCAAAGATAGAGAAAACGGTTATCAGTCACATTTTATGTCATTCTATCGAGTGGACGTTATTGGATCGTACGTTCTAGAGCATATGATATTAGCTAATTTAATTAATTTTATGCTCTTATTGGTAAACGGCATAGAGTAGAAATGTGCATTTTATGACGGCCAAAGCAAAAAAGAAAATGTCAGTTATGCAGGTGTTTGTGTTAATACCATTATTGATTTTTAGTCTATCCGTGCTGGGAAAATTTTAAAGATCCACCGATTCGAAAGTAATTATATTTTTTAGCAGAATGCTCTTCATTATATTTAAAATAGCCATTTAGAATAAAAGGATTCATGAAATATTATATATAAACGTATAGAGGGATATAAATTTATTCACCATATGTGCATCGTCACTTGTGAAACTTCGAATCATTTATATTAGAAAACACTTCTAGAGTGAACATTGAAAAGGAAAAGGTTCTATAAAGCTTCCTTATACATAAAAGTCCACAAACAGCGGGCGAAAGATCAGAAGGCAAAGGCATACAATGTATTTACAGAGAAACAAAATAATCTGCTCTTCCTGGTTATGGAAAATTCTTATAGAATGTTCACCTAGGAACAACACTCGGTTAGAAAAATTAAATTACTTACGCCCGAACTGTGGCAACCAGGCACACATTAACACCTAAGCCATATGTTTGCTCGCTAAGAATGCTCTACGACAAAAGAGAAATTATTTCGGTATTTTGCCCATTGTTTACACAACACAAATATATTTAAAAATTAAACTTAAAGATACAAATGAAGAATAAATGTGCATAAACAATATAGTGTCCCTATATGTTCGTAATGGATGACTTGGAATGCATACATACAAATGTATATATATGTATATATATATATATATATATATATATATATAAGATCCGTTCTGTCTATCTGTTTGTGCGGTTATAAGACGAGTGTTGTTCATCCGATCGCGCTGAAGCTTTAAACATGGATACATGTATATATGTGAATGTGTATATATGAGCCAATGATGAAGACCTCTACATGGTAGTTATATCTGATAGAAATAGCAGTCAAATCTCCCTCAAAACACCCTGTCGTCTTAATCTGACAATTCTACCTATTATGTAGTTCGAATGAGAAACTGTAACTAAAGCTTAAGATCATTAACCCGAAAAAATATTCTCAAAATTGTTAGTTTGAAAGAAGTTAGAATCGCTATTTTTATAATCTATTTGTCCTGTTTGTTCCGTCATTAAAAGCAACATGTTTGCTCAGAGAGCCGGCATATACCATTTCGCTAGCATCAAGGGGAATACAGGATGACAGTCAGCCAAAACCGTCGCTATGCTGTCTCTCTTCTTTCCTCTCTCCATGTCTCTCCACCACTTAACATCGTCCAAGTTTCGGGTTAATAATCTTAAGCTTTAGTTACAGTTTCTCATTCGACTACATAATAGGCAGAATTGTCAGATTAAGACGATAGGGTGTTTTGAGGGAGAATTGGCTGCTATTTCTATCAGATATCACTACCATATAGAGGGCACACTCATTGGCTCATACATACACATACACATATATACGTAAAATCGAAATAAAATACTTAAAGCAACAGTCGTCAAATACAAAATCCAAGGTCCATACATTGTCATGGGACAAATCAATTTCCAACTTCTTACCTAATGTGAGCCCAGAACATTCTCTTATCTCTTACACTATTTCGGTAATGTGAGATAATACTTTCAGTTTGAAAGAAGTCTGTCCTATATATGTATATTCCTTATGCATTCCAAAACCGAGTTACTGATTTTGACGTAGGGTGTACCAAAAGATGCAGTAATATTTCGGCTACAAACAGCATGTTGCTTAGCTGAACTAGCCTAGCATTTACTTGACAAATGTTTTGTTGTCAACACTGCACTTTCTCACATCACCGGTTTCAACATAACTGTAATATGTTATATACAAACTATGCCATTTTAATCCCGCGCAACGCCGGGTAACTCTGCTAGTATATATATATATATATATATATATATATATATATATATATATATATATATATATATATATAGTCCCTGCCACACACGCCAGCTTAATTTAATTCGCCCTTAGTCGAAAGACACCTGTTGTTAATATACTGTTGTTTGCATTTGTATTTGTGTACCATTTCTCCGTTTTTTCCCGTCCTTGTTTTCGTATACATTCGCTGCATTATTCCAAGTGCTCTTAGCATAGATTTTTCATTGGGTCTGGCCAGACTGGTGCAGTCAAGTATAACCAGTCGAAACTGCAAAGATACCGTGGACCTCGACTGATGAAAGAAATCTCCGAATGACCCGTTCTTTTTGTATCATCTGTCTGGATGTTTTCTTGTTGCCTGTTACGTTCTTGTCTCTTTTTTGTATTATATATATACATATGTGTGTGTGTGTATGTGTATGTGTGTGCGTGTGTGTGTGTATGTGTGCGTATGTATATGTGTATTAGATGGAGGCGCAATGGCCCAGTGGTTAGGGCAGCGGACTCGCGGTCATAGGATCGCGGTTTCGATTCCTAGAGCGGGCGTTGTGAGTGTTTATTGAGCGAAAACACCTAAAGCTCCACGAGGCTCCGGCAGTTGATGGTGGCGAACCCTGCTGTACTCTTTCAACACCACTTTCTCGTACTCTTACTTCCTGTTTCTGTTGTACCTGTAATTCAAAGGGCCAGCCTTGTCACACTGTGTCATGCTGAGTATTCCCGAGAACTACGTTAAGGGTACACGTGTCTATGGAGTGCTCAGCCACTTGCACGTTAATTTCACGAGCAGGTTGTTCCGTTGATGGGATCAACTGGAAACCTCGACGTCGTAAGCGACGGAGTGCCAACAACAACAACGTATATGTGTATATGTATACGTTTGTATGCGTGTGTGTATTGTGTCAGTAGGCAGGTAGGTAGGAATGTAAGCAGATAGATATGAAAAGCAGATCTATGTAACCCTCAGCATCGGCTCATCCGCCATCCTTTTCTCAAACATACTGTTCATCTTTATTTAGAAGTGGATAAATAAGTACTGTTCGATACTGAATATGAATACATCACATATCGAGATAAAGATGAAATAAAAAGCTTAGAATATAAATACATGTCATAGTGTTGCAATGAACAAAAACACGATTTTATATTTTATTATAAACGCAAAACTCACTCTCTCTCTGAGAAAAAAATGCACTTCAAAGCAGCATTGAACACTATAGTCAATGAAAATGGGTGTGCTCAGAGAACACGATTTCATTTGGAAGCTATTAAACAGCGATGTCAATCAGCGTATTTCTCATAATCCTGATAATACTAAAAAACAAATCAATAATTTTTATTGCTTGAACATGAAGGAAAATCAGAGATTCAATAGACAAGGATAATATTCGAGAGATAGGTACTGAATTAAGCCCGTTCTCAATCAACATTTGTGATCAGTATTTCTTCGCTTTGCAGTCCGCATTCATTATCCTAATTATTGATTTTTGACCGATGTGCAAATGAGATTCTGTTGTATTTAAGTAATCCTGCAATCTGGGTTTGCACTTTCATCTTTCTTTGATGCATTCTGTTAAGGCTTTAACCTCTTTATCTTGCCATATATGAAAAAAAAAAAAAAGCAATTGCTGAAAAGCCGTGTGTAAACTTTGTAGATGTCACAAAGAGCATTATACGAATGATATTCTATAATGTTGGTTGCCATTTAATATTCGTAGGAAATATTCTCGAAAAATTACCTGTCGGACAAGTCATATTTAGAACACATGACAAAAATTACATTTCAGTTATAACGTATGCATGAATCTCATGTTTTATCGTAAAAACGTCAGCTACTGGGTCACGCACACAATTGCTCGGTTGGGCATCGAAATTGTTTCTCGATTCAAAATAGATCATAGTACTAAAATATAATAATGAGGTAGCTACAAATATTAATGGATGCCCTTCTAGTACTTCAGAAATTGTTATGGAGTCTCCTACAAATACATATTCCACCATTTAGTTTGTTCAGTTTCAACATATGGTCAAAGACAATTCACACCAAACGAAGTAATTTTGTCGACAGACTAAATATGAGAGTAAAAAGATAAAATGTATGAACCTATCATTTAAAGGAATAAATCATTTATATTTCTAATAATACAGGAAACGCATATATATAAAATGCTGATATTAATGAAATAACTGGACTAAAGCAGTTGAAATTTCACTGAAGATATAGTATCAGAAATTATGATGCCGAGAATTTTCTCGCAAACATACCGAAAAGATTGTAATAACATTATTCAGTCATCTAATGTTGCCTTCTCACTACACAATTATTTCTAATTAGATTTTAATGTTCGCTATATTCAAAATATTATCATCCATTAAGTAACAGAATAATGGGCTGAAAACTGCATACAAAAACCGCTTCATTACTTAAATGTACCCGTACGTCAATGAAATAAATTTAAAAAGTTGCAACAAAGGTTTTGGACTCTAAAAGGAAAGAGGACATATAATCAAGACATTACAGATTCGGATTCTGGTGTCGACTCGCTATCTTAAGCAGTTACAGAAAGAGCAGATAGTTGTTTCTAGACAACAGCCAGTTTCGTCGTATGTTTCAGTCTAATCGATGTCCTCAGTATATTCAAGACTGAAAAAAGACTGAAGAACAGTGAATAAATTTGTACATACACAAAAATGTTTCATAAGACGCTTCAAAAATTTACCTGTTAGAAAATTAAAACGGACGGAAGTAGATCAGATTGGCAAATTGTATCAACTTCTGCAATGTTTTTCAAAAGTGATGTCAACAGTTCCGGTTACAAAAATATTTTAAGTTAATTAAACGCTAATTATGCTTTATAGCTGACTTTCTTTTCTCCCTTTAACATTAAACGTACAGGTCGAATGACACTTTCCGTAATTAAACACAAGGATAAATAAAGATTGGCCTCGACGGAGTTCTTTTGCCAGATTTCTCGTTTTTGTTTTTCTTTTTTGAGAACCATGATAGACCATAATATAGTTTTAGATTTAGATAGAATTGTGATTTTAATTGAAGCAGGTTAGTTGTACTGTTTTACACAAAGTACAATCTCAATGATCCGTCGTATGAAACATTCCCTAATTACTCAAATGGGGTATGCATTTTGCAACACAAAAACCAATATTAGTAATTTAGGGAGTACAGGTGAAGGCACATGGCTCAGTGGTTAGAATGCCAGACTTCCAATCATGAGGTAGTAAATTCGATTCCCGAACAAAGGCTCTGTGATGTGTTCTTGAGTAGGACACTTTATTTCACGTTGCTCCAGTTTCCGCATCTGTAGAAATGAGTTGCGATGCGGAGAGGGGCAGTTGGTATACATGGGTGACAGCTGATTTTTCAGAAGCAACCTTGCCTGGACTTGTGCTTCGGATGAAAATTTTGTAGGTGCAATCCCATGGTCATGCATGGCCGAAGGGTGTCTTCACGCTTTAACTTAGTTAGTAAAGACTTATTTTATTTTATAAGCCACATAAGCACTACTTATCTACAAATTAATTATCAATTTTGGCGTAATCATATTAGAGTTAACGTAATATAAATTGCTTTCAAGCAAAAGCTATAAAACTACTATGGCAAATTGTGTTCATGTAGAGTTATGATGAGAGTCGTATGTATTTTACATGTAAAACACATCTAAATTTGAATTGTCTACGATTACAAATTGAACTTTGAAATATATATGGATAAATAGGTGTTATAAACATTCCATTTAAATTGTAACATGCCAATAAACAACATCGCTTCTTTGAAAGTATTTCGGTAAATATTATAAAAGAAGAGAATGACTCTAGATGCATTTTTCTTAGAATATGCTTTCATAAATACTGTTAATGAAAAACAATGAGTAGTTTTTCAGTAATACGTAATAGAAATAAAATACTCTGTTTTCATTGTATCACAAAAATCAAGAGAGTCCTATATTTCAACTGATGCGAACTTCAACTTCTAAAATATATAAATAAACAAGAGGAACCTGTGGAGAGTGTGATAAATTCTCATAGCAGCTATATCTTTCCATCTTGTCAAAATTTGCTGCGTAGCTGTTTTGATTGCGGATTAAGCTACATTATCTCTCAGTAAATCCCAAGTAAACTTTGGTAAATATTATTCATAACCAACCCGTATAATTACGTGGAACATATATCTGCTGTCATATCGGTTATATTTGAGCCATCAGTTTATTCATGATAGCAATTACAAAGCATTCTCAGCAAATGGCAACATGATATATGCAAAAGCATTCAGTGTGAATTTCATAGAAATTCCGACAAATGGACTCATGTCATGCAGTTCCTAAGGTAATAAGTAGATATAGACTGACAGATTAACGAAAATAAAAGCAAGTTACTTTGTTGCTACACATTTCATCATTTTAGTATGTAAACCTTCCATTCCGCCATTTCCAATGCATACAATGATCACAGCTTTGACAGCCACAGTTTGGAGTAAAGAGTTACAAACTGGAAATCGTTTATCTTTTATTTTATCTTTTGCTACCGCTTTTAGAGAGGGGACTCAATACATATGCAAAACAAACTTTTTTAAAATTTCAATCATGTTAGCTTTACAGATTTGTATATATTGTTGCCTTATTGCATTAAGCTGCTTTTAACGCTAATGTATCCAGAATGAACGCTTGCAGAGAGAGGTGGGAAGAAAGAGACAGAAAGAGACAGTGACAAAGACATATAGACGCACAGACAGACACAAAATACAGAAAGATTGTTTTCAGTTTAAAACATTTTCCTTAACAATCATTATATCTGTTCCGCTTGCTCTGTGCATATAGATGTATAATCAATTTTTTAATATTGAATGCAAGGTCTTTATTTTAGGACAAAAGCGTATTTTAAGAGAAAGCGCATAATTTTCATGATATTGAAAGCAGAATACTCATAATTCGAAGAGGAGTGATTTTTGTTTTTTGTTTTTCGACACATTAATGTGCTTATGGATTCAACTTCACTGATTGAAATATATTTCTATAACTAGACATGCGTTATATCGATAAATCTGCGAAGTTGATGCAGAAACACATCTGCCACATATAGGTACCTACACACAATTGTACAAATGCACACGTCCACACATATTCTCTTTTATCTTTCTCACTATATATATATATATATATAT
>NC_068983.1:126771473-126775503 GCF_001194135.2 Octopus bimaculoides | reverse complement strand
ATATATATATATATATATATATATACGTATAATATGGTTTCACCTTTTGCCATAAGGGCATCCATTTTGGAGGAGGGGATAAGTTGAATATATCGACCCCAGTAATATCACTGGCACTTTATTTATCGACCCCGAAAGGATGAAAGGTAAAGTCGACCTCAGTGGAACTTGAACTCAGGACGTAGCGACGGGCGACAAACCGCTAAGTATTTTGCCCATTCTGCTAACGATTCTGCCAACTCGCCCCATATAACATAATGTACTTCGTTTCATTTTTCAGTAGCATAGTTGAATAGTTTAAACGTTATCTGTAAAGCCTGTGTACGCTCATAAATATCAGTGTACTATTTTATCTTTTTTTCTTTCTTTACTTTTTTCTTTATTTTGTTTTTTGGATGCTCCTCTATTTATCGACATTTTTTATTTCCATTTTGAAACGTAGGCATATTTTCTAAAATGGGAGAATACATATCCTGATGTCAGGATATAAATTACGTAGGGAATCATTTGTTCAGATAAGGTGACACATATTCAAATTTAAAGAGCAATTCCTATATATTCTATGAATACATTTCTGTATAACCATTCATCAGAAGAGAGAATATCTTTTTAACATTTTTAAGAAAAACTATTTCCGGTTATGCACAAAATCATAAAAAAGTGCATTAAAGATATCGTCACTTATCTAATATTTCCTCCATTACCTTTACCACTAATTAATTAGCTTTTTGCAAGAACTTTTTCCTATATTCTGCTGAAAGTTGTTTCACTTATTTCATTTAACTATTTAATTTTTTCCGTTAGTAAGGCGGCATGCTGACAAAATCGTTTTTACGCCGATCAAAATGCTTAGCCTCATTTCGTCCATCTTTACGTTCAGAGGTCGACTTTACATTACAACTCTTTAGGGGTTGATAAAATAAGTACCAGTGGAACACTGGGATCGATCTGATCAACTTTTAGCCTACCTTGAAAAAGCTGGCCTAGTGCCAAAATTTGAAATCTATGTCTGTCGCTAGTTTTGCGATAACTAATTTTTATAACTCTAAGTCTATTCCGTGTCAATGGGATTTCACTTAATATTTGTCCGATTATTTCGTTTGACGATGCCAACAAAAACATTTAGACAGCAAAAGCACTTCATTGTTTTTTATAATGATGATATGTTATATCATGTCAAAAGAATGGTTGATCTTACTGTAGACAAATAATTGGAAAAGAGTGCTAATAACATTCTGAGGATAAAACTGAAGAGAATTATAAACTTTTCCACTGGGAGTTTATCAGTTAAAGACTAAATGTTAATACTGTGATAAAGTAACATCAATGAAAAATAGCTCGTTTGTCTCTTCTGGTCTGACTTTTGATGCAAATCAAAGCTGTAAGAGTATAGTGAAACACCATGTGCCTTATAACAATGTTTTGAAATAAGGTATAATATGATGAGAACAGAAAGAAACATGATGAAAGTGCGGATGTATGTAGAGTGACGAGTTGGTTGGGCGTGCTTATAGAGAAATACGGATAGCCAAATGACGGTCCCACTTTTGGACAAACTACGGCAGTGTAATTGTATGAATTGTTTGGGTGGTATGATAATGTAGTATGGCTCTGGATGGTGGATCTTCTATAATAATCCGAAATGCATCATTCATTTTTACAATCCATAAGTATCGGATTGAACTTTAACTTAAAGCTGCGAAAAGAGTGAACAAGATGCGATTTGTTTCTTATTGTGCAGGTTAACTTGCATGGTCGAGCAGTTGTTTCTCCAACTTGGAGAACTTGTCCAGTATAAATTTCACCTTCTCAAATCATTCTCTATTATTACCAATTCACTTCTATGAGATAGCTTTCTACTTGTATATATATTGTGTATCAATCTAGATAGTGTGAATATTGGCTCTTTTTCATAAGATTTCACTAATTATGATTATATGTCAAAACAGTCATGAGCAGAGAAATAAACTACGAATTTATCCGCTATTTCCAACCGATTGATATGTACCACCTATCGCTTAGTGTCCTATGCAGCTGAGTTCACTGGAGTAACGTGAAAATGATTATGTTGATCAAAATAAAAACGTGCCGCTCAGTCCGGAAACACTCCACAACTTTATGATTCTGACCCCTAACTCCTAACCACTACTCTATGCACCTGCTCACAGCTGTCGTATAAAAGTGCATAGATTGATAATCGTCACGCAAAATATAATTAATGTAACCAATAATTTTCAAAATACGCAACAGAACAATAATATATTATATCTTATTTGTTTCATTATAATGCTAATAAAAATTTTGAATACTTGTTCAGGTCATTTTTTAGGTATAAGTTGGTGTTAGTATTGTTGCTAACATATGTCACCGAGTTCGACATCCTATTGCTCTTCCACCCCAGAGGTATTAAAATAAGCACTGGTCAAACATTCAATTCGATGCAAATTGTTAAAATACAACCAAGTGGTTTCCTGTTGCAGGGAATATACCTCATGTAGAAAAGATTCCACATATCCAGTTATGTCGTTCTCACAATTAATATAACAATAAAAAAAATCTTCAGGTGAGAACCAGTGAAAATATACATTAGACAATTACTTAGGAGATAAATAAATCCCTCTAAAATGTCCACAGGCTGATAATTCAAATGTGATCATTTATTTACATTTATTTTGGTAATATAGACAATCCAAGAAGCATGAAATAATTTGACTCTTCTACAAGGCAGAGAGCAATTTTGTCGATCAAAAAATGATAATTACTAAGAAGAGAGCATAAAGGTTTTATAATCAGAAAGAAAATAACTAGAAAACAGGTTATATGTTTATTATATGGGGTCGGTTTAATACCCTCAGCGGATGGCAAGTTAATTGCTTTTGCATTATCAATATATTTTTTTTAAAGTTCCAGCTGTTTTTTTTATTTTTAAAGAAAAATCGATAACCGTTTATCTATTTTGCCCGATACATTTCCGACTTTTTTTCATGTTTCTTCTTTTTTTTTTTGTCTATTAAATAGTGGTTTTCGGATTCATAAATATTACTAAAACATAACTAGAAGAATTTTCTCAAATGTTGTTTCACGTTCAGAATGTGTATCCATGTGTGTTCGACTATTTCAGTATGCGTGCTTATGGTGTGGTGTGTGCGTGTGTGAATGTGTGTGTGAGAGTGTGAGTGTATGTGTGTGTATATTTATACATACGTGTATATGTATACACACGCGCATACACACACACCCACACGCATGTATATATATATGTATATATATATATATATATATATATATATATATATATATATATATATATATATATATATATATATATATACTGATGTCTCACAATAGATACCTTCCTGTAGTAAGGTGCTTCTATGTTACATGTATGCGTGTGTATATCTCTATACAGTTTCTCCGACAGAAACAACGATGATTGTGCTCTCATAGACTAAACGGTCACAGCTATATATCTGCCAATGTCAAACGGAGATCTTGCTGATAACTGTTATCTATAACTTCTCTTTGACAGGCAAGACACTTTCTAGCATTTTAAGAGCCATGGGCATAACAAGACTGTAAATCTATTATCTTAGAAATTACATTTCTTTCGAAACGATTCGTTCATTTCAAATATTCTACTATTAAAGTGTAACAATATCGGTTTTATTCCTAACCTTATGGGTGGTGTTGCTGCAGTTATTACGGTATTTTTTGTAGTCATTGCTATGTCTGAGATGATTACGCTTTTTCTATCTTATCGATTTTCGTTGTTTTTGCAAACTATTGCACATTTTCTAATGTATAACAGATATAAATTTCTATTCTGGAAGAAGCAGCTACGCAAACACATAGATGTGTCTGCATGTTTTTAGGTGTGTGAGTGTGTATGTATGTGCTTATGTATGTATGTATGTATGTATGTATGTATGTATGTATGTATCCATGGATGTATGTATATATGTATGTATGAAGTTATGTGTGTATGTATATATGTATATATATATATATATATATATATATATATATATAT
>NC_068983.1:126761396-126764451 GCF_001194135.2 Octopus bimaculoides | reverse complement strand
TCTATTTCGATCTATCGCTAGTTCTTTACTAAACCTAATAGATTCCGATTTAATTGCCATTTTCAGGGCAAACCAGCAGCGGTTGTTAACGATGGCTCCTGTTAACGCCCTCTTAATTAATTCGCTAGATAAATAGATAGATAGATAGATAGATAGATAGATAGATAGATAGATAGATAGATAGATAGATAGATAGATAGACAGATAGATAGATAGATAGATAGATAGATAGATGGATGGATAGATGATAATAAATCACACGATGATAAGAAGAGAAACAATACATTTTAATAACATTATCTACCGTGTATGGGCATTCTAAAACATTTTATTTCTGATTTTTTTTAAACGAAGCTAATAAAGACCAACACTAGCACCAACCTCAGTATGTCCTGTACTTTGTGAAAGACAGAAAACGTTGGCTAAAATATGCATATATGAACACAAAATAGCACAACATCAAACATACTTACAAAGGTTCTTTTATAGTATTAGGAGACATCTTCTACGAAATTAAATTATGATCTAGATGTAACGCATGAGTTTAGTTACTTATCTATAGCTATGATTGTATTATAAATAATAATACATTGGACTATCAAACAAGGATAATTATCTTCGCCATTCCTTTCTCACAATATACATGTGCTAACATTGACATAACGTCTCATCTGTTCATTATACTTTCCGTTTCCTGATGGTTTAATAATATTTTTGTAGTTCTCTACATTATATATTTTGTATACATTTTTTTATTTAAGAAGATTAGGTTATCGTTCCCACATTAAACTATTGTTTCCACTTCAAATATATTTTTGTAGCAACTCTCACGATTCTGAAACAGTAATCTTATTTTTTCATCTCAATATTTTTTATGCGCTTATTTCTGTTTCATTTTCTTTCTTTGCCTTTCATTTTATTTGCATCCCACAACTAATTTCTCAATATATTTCACGGTTTCTAATCTAGGCTATTTTCTTTTTTCCTGCATTTTGTGAGTGTGTAGAGAGAGAGAGAGAGACAGACAGACAGACAGACAGACAGACAGGCAGACAGACATTCATCGACACACTTTCATACATACATACATACATACATACATACATACATATAGATATAGGTATAAATATATGCACCTTTATAGCAGTCTGTAGTACTTATTTTTATGATGTATTCTTCTTGAATTATTAATCCCTACAGTAATATTTGGTCAATGTGTTAAAATAAACATGGTCATATGCGACTACTTTTATTAAATCTTGTTCGACATTTTTTTTTTGTTAAATCTGATATCAATTTTCGCTAACACTATCACATTATCCAGCGGATTTCATTAATTTTGAAACGTCACGACAAACTTTCGAATTACCTTTCATTATGTACTTTTGTGATGTATCAAATATATATGCGTGTAAAATGTATACACATTTATACAGTAACGAATTATTTCAAAAGTTGACTTCTGTCTGATGATCTGTTACGTCAAACTCACAATAACTACCTTACAGCTTCTATTAAACACTCACATGTACGTGTGTGCACATACGTGTATCTATCTATCTATATATATTATGCATCGTGTACGTATATGTTGTCCATATTTTATATTAGTTTTTGCTTACACGTTGAGTTATTTGCATTTATTTTTCAAAAAATGTCCATGCTAAAATATATATTAAAAAAATATTTCTTGATGTTTATAGTTGAGATGAAATATCTCTAATCATTTTGTTAAACGAAAATAGGATTTCAGCAACTGCTTTCAAACTGTCATGTACGACAATAGATGTTAAATATTTGAAATGCGTTTTGAAATTTAGCCACGCATGTATACATTGATGTGTTATTGACACATTATGAAATAAACTTCTTATCACTGAATATTTATTTTACTTCGATACTTTTGACTTTTGTTTTTTACTATTTACTCTAGTTGACGGAATGGCAATATAGAATTTGTTAAGTAAACACATATTTATGTCAAAATGAGTGAAAATGTCAGCAGCTCAAAGGTTACATCCCATAACAAAGGATCAAGCAAAATGTATTGTTTTTAACGTGACCCACAAACACATTCCTCGGTGTTTGCGACATAGAGGAATTTTAGAATTATATAAATATTATTATATCTCATCCACATTATAATCATATTATTCATATTCCTTGTTTCCGTCATTATATTATCATATACGGTACTGCACATTAAACGAAATTCAGTGATATCATAAAACCCAGTTTGATTTATTCCGATAGCTTGGGAAATTGTAATATACAAGGACACTATATTGAGAATTCTATTAAAAATATACTTGGTTACCTCTGGAACAATACGGAAATAATTATAGTCCAAGCGTGATTATGTTTACATTATTAATAAACAATAAGCCCTAAGTTCCTCAAGTTCAGTGAAAATATTGAAATCCAAACAATGGCTTTAATAGATATATGAGTGTGCCTACATTTATCTCTCTATCTATCTCTCTGTATACATATATATATATATATATATATACATACATACAGAGAGAGAGAGAATAGTACATTCATGTGTGTGTGTGAATTTGCATATGTGTTGTGTGTGTGTGTGTGTGTGTGTGTGTGTGAGAGAGAGAGAGAGAGAGAGAGAGAGAGAGAGAGAGAGAGAGAAAGAGATAGATTATATGATATTTGTGTATGTTTGTATGAGTGTGTATGTATCCCTGCCGTATGGAAAACAAAGTCCTTATGGAGCAGAGGAATTCATGTGAGTCAATGCTGATTCCAATCGTTTGTGTTTATACGTATGTATATATACAGGCACAGGTTGATTTAACATCTTAGTCTTCTTAAAACAGACATTTGAGGATGTAATGTCGCACCGCCTAACGATTTCAATAACTGGGAGATGAAATTACGTGATAAGGAGATATGTCGCCTTCATAATTATTCGTTCATCTTCTTTCAGCTAGTAAGTGAATATAGGATTGTATGAGGAGGAGTTGCTATGCCGTACAGCAATGTAGTATAGACACCAATATATATATATATATATATATATATATATATATATATATAT
>NC_068983.1:126759705-126761379 GCF_001194135.2 Octopus bimaculoides | reverse complement strand
TGTGTGTGTGTGTGTGTGTGTGTGTGTGTGTGTGTATGTATGTATGTATGCATGTATGTGTGAGTGTATTTATCCAAATTCAACTGCGAGGAAACAATGGGGACATGTGTGGGCTTTACGATTTGGGAGCGCATAGTCACGAATCTACATGGTGGCGGTTCAAAGTCCAATTTTACCGGGTCGTTGTCAGTTATTGTTATTAGGACAATCTCTGGACCATCCTTGATAACTTGGACGTCAACGTTAAGCAATTTTATGCGACACCATCGTACCATGAGAGTTCGTTTCAACTTCACTGGTATAATCAAAGGATCAATTTCCATCGATAACATAGTTAAACAAAATGATATTCCCGAGCGACCTATTTTTGCATATATTTTGGTGTAACTGCATCCTTATGCTTCAGAATCATAGACAGAGTATTTGATATGTCATGTTTCAAAACAAACTTGGAGACCTTCCATAATTTTGTTCATGATCTTCATTATGCTGACGATACAGATCTTGTTGTTCAGTCTGAAGAAATCATGCTGTCTCTAATGGAAATCTCCATATTATGCGACGCTTTTGGGCTTACCATCAAACTAATGAAGACTAAATCATGTTCTCTTCGTCTCCAGGTCAGCCCTATGTCGAACCTAACTTCTTTATCAAATGTACACTCCTAGAAATAAAACAGATTCGCAAGTTTTAAAATTGCGTATGCCTGAAAGAGAGACCTTACTATCAAAACCAGTCTCTTCAGTGTCTATAAATCATGTATCTTCTCTGGCCGTTTTACTTTTCTGTGCCTTGTAATATGCATGGTCGTCATATCAAATCCGTGGAAAGATAGTATGAAGGTTGACTTAAGAGGATCCTAAATATTAAGAAAGCATTTTCTTACAAGGGATACTGTTGGTCACCAGTGAGTCAACGTCTGCAGTATTAATCTGCTCCTCGTATGCAATCAGATGTATCGGGTGTCTTAGGTAGGATAAAGGATGACAGGTTAGATAAGCAGTTTTATGGGGAGTAGCAGAGCGGTAAATGTCTGAGACATAAACAGACAGAATCTTTTAAGGGATGTCATTAAAACAAACTTAAGTCTCTTAGCATGGATGCTGAAGAGCGGAAGTAGATATCGGAAACTTGATTCGTCAGCAAAGAAATGATCTACGATGGCTGTGAAGCAATTGAAACACTGAGAATTGAACACGCCATCTTGAAACGAGAGCTACATAAATGATACATCAGCTCAATTACAGACACTTTCCAACCTGATTATATTTGTAACATCATCAGTAGTGTCTGTCTGTCTGTCTGTAGCCGAATTAGCAAGTTATGACAGCAAGCAATTAATGATTGATTGTGCTCATGAATTTCCTGAGCACTATACAGGCATTTTCTACCGATTCTGTGACAATGTACCCGCGTTACCAGACGGAATGAAAAATCTCATAAGTCTACGCAAAAACAAGGTTAACGGGAACAGTGGTTTGTTTGTCACATTCGCGGGAAGACTTCGAAAATTGCAGTAGGCCTGAAAAAGAGGTATATGCGTGCGTACATGGGCTTTTCTAAGACTAAACAGAAGCTCTTCCTTCTATTAGAAAGAGCAAATATTAAATACATACATACATACATACATACATACATACATACATACATACATATATATATATATATATATAT
>NC_068983.1:126757767-126759502 GCF_001194135.2 Octopus bimaculoides | reverse complement strand
CACGCATCAGTTCAATTCCACTTTTTTAGTCAATTAGTCAATTGGATAAATATTTATCCAACTGAGTAGATACTCGATAAATTAAATAATCTAATAAAAGAATACAATAAGCTAAATAATCGATTGTTTTTTTAACTTGATAGTTATATATAATCCATTAAAATTATTTTGTTCTTCATAGTTCTTTCGTTGCCATTCGCAAACTTTACAGTCACAGTGAACCCCGCCTTGTTTTGAAGACTGCTATCACACGTCTATCTCACGAAATACATATATGCATATGTGTGTGTGCCCTCGCGCGTACGTGTGCATGTATGCGTGTGTGTGTGCGTGTGTGTGTTCTGTGTAGGGTATGTATTTTGTGTGGGTTGTGTGTTTGTGTGTGTCAGTGTGTGTGTTTGTGTGTGTGTGTGCGTGCGTGTGTGTGCGTGTGAGTATTGTGTGTGGTTGTGTTTTGTATGGGTTGTGAGTGTTTATGTGTGTATGTGCGTGGAGGTGTGTGTATAGCCTTGAACATATTGTTCTTCATAATGTATATGCATAACATTTAACTGTTCAGATACATACAATTACTAGAAGTAAAATACTATAAGTATGTTAGCTTCATAACCACTGCAAAACAACTTAATAACATAATTCTGTGTACCAGATCTGTAGCTGTTATTTTTAGCATAACGAGTTTTCTGGTGAAGACTTCATTTGCCTTAATTGCTCGTTTGTTGCTTCAGTAGAAATCTACGGTGCACAAACGCACAAAGCGGAGAAAATGAAACAAATATGGAGGACATGTTCCGAAACATTCCCGAGTGAGGAATGGTCCTTAAAATTAACCCCCAATTGTTTTGCTCACACATTCCTGTGTTCTCTGAATCTACATAGTCCGAGGTATAGTTGTAGAGAATTTCATTAAAAAATATCCATTTTCTTGAAAATTAAGACAAATTGATGTGGACGCCGGTGAATTTTCTGAAATTCCCCACCCCACCTCCTCCTAAAGCACTTTTCTCCAAAGTGTTGTAAATGCAGTATCTATATGATATGACACATATTCGAAGAAAAGTTCATTAACAAATATCCATTTTGCTGAAAGTTATGATCATCCAAAGTCGGTGGAGTGGGGCAGAAATCTATAGTTATGCCCATTTTTCCGTCTTAAAGGGGTATTAATACTCGATCTTTCCGCTATTTTCACGGCTACACTGCGTTCGAAATATTACGTTCTTGTCTGTATAATATATATCATAGGCTGAGTAAAAAGTAAACAACGTTTTGAAACATGAAATATGTTACTATTTATGTATTCCAGTATTCCTACTACTTAGTTGAATGAACTAGCCTTCGATAATTTAATACATTTTTTCTGTAACATCACATGACTCCACTCGTGTTCATTTTCAATATGTATATGATTTTATATAATCACAAATTCTGTGCATTGTGTAATTGTTGTCATAGGCAGAGATGTGGATATGTAATTACCAATACAGCTATTGAAATAATTCCAGATACTTGCAGATTCACATATAGTCATGAACTCCATTATACATTATTTCTCAGAGGAATCGTATTGGATTTTAGAGCGGAAATACATATCATATTTCCTTGAACACACACGCACACTCACACATACACAGCGCACAGACATATGTATACACATGTAATTATTCATATAGGTATATGCTTGTACATACGCACAATTACACACGCACACACTGATATATATATATATACAGAT
>NC_068983.1:126756593-126757706 GCF_001194135.2 Octopus bimaculoides | reverse complement strand
ATATATATATATATATATATATATATATATATATATATAAAAGAGAGTTTGTATGTGTGTGTGCGTACTTTCCTTATGCATTCCAAACCGAGTTACTGATTTTGACGCAAGGGGTAACAAAAGATTCAGTAAGCTTTTGGCTACCAACTAAAGTACATTTTCATTCAAATATTTGCATAACAAAAATTTAATATTATCAATTTTCCTTTAGACATCTATCATAAACGACATTCTATATCACCACTACACTGACGATGAAGTCACATTTTCTATATGAGTATATTCGCACGTTCGTTACCTACATTAGGTCGGTGACTAACAATTATATACGTGTGACGGTGTATGTCTCAGTCAGTATGATTACGTTTTTGTGACGACTGACATACACACAAACACACGTCTCAAGACAGACACACAGGGCCAGAGATAGGCTTCAGGTGCGCGTTAATGTACGTGTGTGTGTGTGTGTGTGTGTGTGTGTCTCTCTCTCTTAACTTATGTATGTAACTTCCTCCCCCTCCACAGTGAAACGCGCCGATATTGTAAGTTTACTTGCTGCCTGGACTTCAACTATACAGCAAGCTACGTTCAAGTACTACCAACATGATGATTCGGTTAATTTAACACCATTCACAATACACGCAAATGTATCTGAAAAAATATTATTCTGGTTATTTGGAAACTTGGCGAAGTAGAAAGCCTCAGAAAAATGGGTATTATTTGATGCTTTCCCCCGCAGGATTTTCTCTAGAAAAAAAATCGGATCTCTTGCGTGGAATCAAGTACCCTGACCTCCAGATATGCAGCAAACCCCTAATTTTTGTTCGACAAAAATTGTGGGCGGAACCGGACCCTCTCCATATCACGGAATCATTGGAATTTTTTTGTTGAATGAATTCCGGTGACCTCCTAATAAGATGCAAAACCCTATTTGGGTCTGGAAAATGGGGTGGGTGAGGTGGACGCCTCAGAAGATTAACTCCCACATCACTTGATTTTTTTCACCCACACGATTTTCACTCTGAAAAAAGAGAAACTCGAATTGTTGCGTGGAACCAAGTACCCTGACCTCCAGATATGCAGCAAACCCCTAATTTTTGTTCGACAAAAATT
>NC_068983.1:126755192-126756048 GCF_001194135.2 Octopus bimaculoides | reverse complement strand
ATATATATATATATAGAAATATATATATATATATATATATATATAGAAATATTAACAATAATCTGAAATAAATTCCAAAGGAATTAAATTTATGTATAATAATTCTAAGACTAAAACCTCTGTATACTTGTGTAAAATTAGTCCGGTACCGATGTATTTTTTATATATAGGTAGTTCTTCTCAGTTATCTAAAAGAAGTTCTAATCATTGCTCTACATTTAGAGATAGTAATAAACGCAGCAGTACTAGGCTTAGTAAATTAATTTTGTATCTAAAAGATCATAATAAAGAATTTAATTTAGAATGGTTGATTCTCCCCATTTCATTTCCGTACGATAAAGGCAGAGAATTCTGCCAACTCTGTAAAACTGAACTCCTTTATATTCTATTTACTAAGAATCCCCTATAATTCATATAAGTGATATCTACCTTTCTATATAATTTGAACATTGATTTTCTTCTTACATTTCACTTCCACTAGATATATCTATTTCCAAGCCTTAAAGCTTTTATTTTAATTCACATATCACTCTATATTTCTCTTTTATTAGTCTTCTACTTATTTCTTTCTTTTACCCCTTCTCCTTCTGTAGCGTACCTCTGACGTTATATCTACTAACGGTTTAAAAAAAAATTAATAGCGATCCGTTCATCATTATACAGATTCCTCATATTCTCTTAAAATGTCTTATTGATGAGTTTGATATCTTTCTTTATTTTCCTGTTTGAGAAGATTACATTGTTTTACACCATTTTATTCCTTTTGGAATGAAACCAATGTTGTCTTCGAAACATATGTCAGAAGACAATTTGAATAACACCTGCGTTTAACTCTATTTATTTATTTATATATATC
>NC_068983.1:126753182-126754692 GCF_001194135.2 Octopus bimaculoides | reverse complement strand
ATATATACATACATGCATACATACGTATATATATATATAAATTGACAGAATGAGATTAAAAAATTCAAGGCTGTGAATAGTTTTCAGACCATTTATAATAAGGTCTTACAGCTGTTTCCAGGATATTTTATATATCCCTTCATCAGAGACGGTGCAAGAAAATGTTTAAGTAATAATTATTATAGAGAAGATATGAAATACGCAGTGAAGTGGAGGAGTGAAAACTGGATACGTAAGGTTACTCTATCTGCATTTCCATCATTTAAGCTGAATGGTGTATATATATAAGTTTCGTGTACCTTGTATGTGAGTTACAATGATGTTTATAGTTGGTCATTACAAGCATAGAGTTTGGTAAACGGTGTTATTCGATGGAGGGTTGTCTTAAAGTTACTTAGAATTCGGATATGTGTTTGTAAGGTCAAATCAAAAAACAGGAATAGAACGAAAGACGGAGAGAGACAATAAACAAGTGAAGAAAGGGAAGGTCTGTTAGCTAGTGGTCAGTATAAAATGATAGAAGGAAGGGCGAGATGAGGGGGAGAGAGAGGAAGAGATGAGAGGGTACACAGATGAGAGGGTAAAGAGCGAAAGAGTGTGGGGTATTTTAGAAGGGGTGTTGTGATAGAGCTTAAGAGATTGGCATAGAATGTGTAAGTCAAGTTCCTTAAATAGACAGGTTAGTGGTGAGTTGTAGAAGAAATAAAGAATTTATATTTGTGAAGATGTATACACACACACATATATATCCACACATGCATATAGGCATTTACATAGATCAACGCATATATTTGCATACAAACTCTTTTATATTACACGCATTCACGCATATGCCTGCTTATTTGTATCTATTTTTGCATATATAAATTATTGGATATATAAATGCATGAATGCAGACTCACATACGCGCATAAATGTATGCAAGTGTGCACATGCACACACGCACACACGCACAAACATACACAGAGGCAGGTACTCGTACAACATATATCTACACATATACAAATCTGTATTTATATAAAATATATATACCTATAATCATGTATATTCATGTACCCGCTGGCATGTTCGTATATCCATACATACAATCGTATATACATAATACATACATACATGCATACATATATACACGTATATATATACATGCACATATATCTACATACATACACACACGCACATACACATATACAAATATATCCATATATAACACATACATACGCACACACGTATATAAACAAGCTCATGCAGACATGTATTTTTATGTATTATCACATCTGCACATATATGTACATACGCCATACATACATACATACGTACATACATACATACATACATACATATCTACATACATACATACGTACGTACGTACAAGTACATATATATATACTTATATAATTAAATGATTCTGATCCTCAAGTATGGAAGAGGAAAAGGATTAAAACTTAATGTCGATTTGTAAGGTTATTAGGGACTATCTAAGCGGTGTTGTGGAAATACCCTGTGTGGTTAT
>NC_068983.1:126750352-126751138 GCF_001194135.2 Octopus bimaculoides | reverse complement strand
CACTACACATGTTGATGCCCAGATCTCTTACTGTTTGTGGTTCTGGGATTGCAGTACCTCCAGTTGGGAGGCACTTGTGGTCTTGTAGTGCAGTACTTGAATTTTTTTTGCATTGGACTGCATATTATTTTGCTCTGCCCACTCATATATTGCATTTAGGTCATTCTGCAGGGTTACAATATCATCAGGATTCTTTATTGCCTGAGATATCTTTGTGTCATCAGCATAGCTAGTGACAGTGGCTCTCCGAGTGACCGTGGGCATGTCCAGAAGGGCCACTATGAACAGTAGTGGCCCCAGAACAGTTCCTTGTGGAACACCGCTCAATATTTGTGTTTCCCTAGATAGTGCTCCATTGGCTATATATATATATGGACATATAACGTTTTCAAGGTTTCTTCCGGCGCGCAAATCGCTTTTTATTTTATATCGGCATTTTGCATAAGTGTGCAAGTCTGTTTCTTGGTGCTTTCTCGTGTGTATTTGGGTGTGCATAAGTGTACGTACACACTCATAAGCATCTGTATGAATAGATATGTATATGTGTGCATGTATGTTTGTATATATATATATATATATATATATATATATCTTTATGGAGTGAAAATACCTAAAGCACCACGATTTTAATCGATTTAAATTTCTTTTCTATTTGAAAATTGGTTATGAAACACGTGTAATCTTTTTATATTTATCTTATGATATTTACTTTACTTTATATTATACTCATTTATTGTGCTTTTAATTATTAATTTTTCTATATGTGATAGTGGATTTTCATCGATG
>NC_068983.1:126744522-126750296 GCF_001194135.2 Octopus bimaculoides | reverse complement strand
ATATATATATATATATATATATATATATATATACAAATTGTAAAGAGTTATATTTTCAATAACTTTATTTTCTGTTAGTAACATATAGTTATTGAGGTAAGTCTTCAAATTCTGCTACAGACTTATGGAAGAAGGATTGTAGATAATGGCGTATCAAATAGCTTTGGTTAAATTATTATACATTTCCAGAATTCGCAATCTCAGGAGACATTATATAATCAAGTGTTGCACCATATTAACCTCTCGGAACTTCGCTCAGTGATGATGATTAATATCAAAGAAATATGTAGGATGGTATTTAAGGTGGCTAGAAGTAGATGAAACGAAAGAAAGTTGCTTAGTAACTCTATGTAAATTTTCTCATTTTATTATCTGCCTTGCTATTCCGCTGAAGCAATATCAAGTATTCTATGGTTTGAGTGAATTCAATAAAATAAATTGATTAAAATTTAATTGAAATATGTGATATCAATAGACAAAGGATAGATTATATATTATATATTAGTAAATGTGTATTTTGTATATCTCAGAATAGATGTTTTAAGAAGGAGAGTTGAGAATCACTAATGAGATAATCTACCATCCATTTATTTGATACCGAGGTAAGTTGCTTATGTAGAATTTAGCGTGACATTTTCAGAACGTCCTGTTAAATAAATGAGATGTGCGAATTAACAAATCATTACATTTGTTAAAAGCTTGGATGTAGAATTGAGTATCGTAACCACTTCTGCCAAACACAAATTACATATTCTACCATACCCTCTGTAAACAAGGGTTTTACCAATAAAAGCCGCGAAATAATGTACTCGTAAACGAAGTGCACTTTTCGTTTGTTTGTTTTTATTTAAAAGAGTGAATATTGTTATATAATCTGACCTTTAAAGACAAAGCTGAATAGCTTATGTAATAGACACTCTCAGGCATTTTGATCAAGCAATTATGTATTATATTTTTCTTTTGGCTATCCAGGGTTTTATTTGCAAGTCTCAAACATGTATACTTTCCAATATTCATAAGATACCTTATTTATTCTATTAGTGTTATTGCTACTACTCAGAAGGGACACTAAAATGCCATCAGTCCCGCTGTGTGCATCTCAAACGTGTTTCTAAATGTAGATGTAGATTACTTTATAACCGTTGAGGATAGACGCGTTCGTTTATTCTTTCTAAATATGCTCAGTTTCCTAACGTTAAGAGCCGATATGTTAGGTGTAATAAAATATGTCTATTGAATATTTTGTAATATCCGCAAGATGGTGGGAAATGTCTGTATAACGTCATATGTTTCCCGTGAAAAATTCGAGCATAACAATATGCTACATAATATTTTTATTACGAGCTCTGTTCCACTTACAATTTTGATCATAATTAATATTTATATAGGTATTTCAAACTATATCACTTGCCACATGCTTGCAGGAAATTTTGCGAATATTAGGGCAATTAAATTCTATATAGTTAGATCGAATCCAGTGAACCCAATCTTAAAATTATCGAAATATTTTTCTGGACACTGACAAGAAACAGTATAGTTATTAGGCATTATTTTTTTTATTCGACGGTAATCTGTATTTCTCGCTATGTGAAGGCTTTTTACTTTATTTCCCTACCATCATCTATGTTATAAGCCATCCTATTTCTTCACGATTATTATAGTAATGTGTATACCTTGCTTTTATAAATTCTACACACAGACTAGTATATTCTACTTTTCATAGACCTTTCACAGTACTCGCCTCGGAAATGTACTGGGCTTTCTCGGTATACACTATTCTAGGTGAAACGGCGTGATAATAGTTCTTATACTGTAAGAAAATGTCCTTCGTAGCTAAAAACATCAGTACTGCAGATGGCATAATATTAACTATTGAAATAAAGAGTGTTCTTGGATGACTAGATTTTCGATTGCCTTACGGTGTGTTTCCATTGGATTTATGGTACATATTATAGAGTCCAATACTAAGATCTAGTGTCACATCCAGGAAATTCACAAATTTTATTCTGGCTTTAAGTAACTACATATTACTAAGGTTTTTTCTTATGCTATAAAATCAGTATTATTAAAGAGAGTGAAAATAGTGTCAACCCTATAGAGTTAACTATTACTGATACATACTTATTAGTGCAAATTGTACAGACAAATCCGTTATTGATTGCACACATTCATCATGCGCATAGTAATGAGATAATAGTTTAGTATCTCCTATGAATAACATGAGTAGCATTTAGAGAAAGCGCTTATTGAAAGAATAATGCATATAACGACTACGTATATAATGTAATGTGTAACTCTAAGAAGCACGACATTTTCCCTCAGGACAACCAATACCTTTTTTATTCGTTCTCTCTCCTTATTATTTTCTCTCAATCTTTTTTCTAGCGAAGGGCGTAGACTCGAAACGTCAAAGACTTTTCCATTCTTCTCGAGCATTAAACTAATACACCTGTTTGTTGTTCCTTCACCTGTTTTCGCGTTTTGTCTTCTGTAAATATGTATATGCATGTACACATATATATATATATATATATATATATATATATATATATAGGCACACATACATACACTCGTGCATACACACATACATGCATACATAGAAATGTACATATAAACAAACATACCCACATACATGCTTACATATATTTAATGTTTCACGTAATGTATTAGCTTTTTATTGTCTTATTCTCCACAAGATAAGAATTACGAAGCAGAGTGAAATTCATTGTTTCGCTTTGATATGCAAAACACAAAAGAATGTTTACAGCTCTGTGAGCATTACTCTTTCAGTGATGATTATAATAATAAAAACTATAACAATAATAACAGTAACAGCATTAATAATAAGAATCATATATCAGCATCATCATTATTTTGAGGGTTATTATTATTATTATTATTATTATTATTATTATTATTATTATTATTATTATTATTATTATTATTATTAAATAATGTCTGTTAGGAAGCTAGGTTTGCAAGTGAAGATCACCGATAGAAACCAATTTAGAGTGGAAATAATACCTAAAAAGAGATGCAAGTAAAACAACAAAGATTAATACAAGATAAGCCATTTGCAGACATAGGAATTAGATCATTAATAGTTATGCGCTAAATAGCAGGTCATATGATTGTTAGAAGTAATGATGAATATAATCATAGTGTTTTTCATTAGATTAGTCCATCATAGGAAGACATCTGGCAATTATTAAATAGCGAGTCTTTTGATTTGCTGTCAGAAAGTTGAACATGTTATTCTTCAAAAGAATTTGCCAAGTTCAACGTAAATAGAGCTGGATTCTAAAAACAACATCAGCGACGAATGAAAGAATAAAACATCAGATGTTTGAATTAAAATAATAAGACATCAAAAGAATATAAATTCAATTCCAAATATCAGTAAAAAGCTAAATTGAGTAATATACATAGACACACACACATATACACAAACGCGCACACAATATTATACACACACACACATATGTACGTGCATATATGCATATATGTATTGTTTATATATGTATGTATATATATATATATATATATATATATATATATATATGTGTGTGTGTGTGTGTGTGTGTATATATATATATATATATATATATATATATATATATATATATATACAGATATATACATATACCCGCATATGTATGTATGTATGTATGTATGTATTGACTTCTAGTTGTTACCGAATATAAATTATTCAAAAATTGTAAGAGACGATGTCGAGCTTTGTGTGATATATATATTAAAAATGAAAGTACGAATTTTATTAATTTTACCCTTTATGTTATCTATGACATTTTTAAAAGCTAACAAAATGAATTGCAAAATACACTTTCAGCAATATATTACAGACATTCACATATATATTCATGGCAATTCAGTTGAACACAACGGTTGCAATAGGCAAAGCATAAAATAGAATTTCGAAGGATTATTTATATATTTTTGTCTTTCTTTTTGTTAGATTTTTTTTTTGTTTTCTTTACTTTTCTGTTTCTTTTTTGTAATACGTTTCAATATGTTTGAGAACAGAGCATATTTTACTGTAAGTATTATATTGGTAGCTCATATATATGATCAATTTCATACGTAGTTTATAAGTTAAGAAGTTCATCATTTGTGGGATAAAAATATTCAGAGAAAATTTTGAACTATCAGATGTATTCACGGTTTTCCCTACTTCTAAACTGTTTAATGTCTCTCTGCTCTATGGAGTCAAATGTGCACTACACTATTACAATTATACACTAATTTTCAGATTTTGTATAGAAATATATGATACGAGTTGGACAATATTTAGAAGTTTATACATAAAAATACTACAGACTCATACAACTTTTTCTCTCCCGTCGAAGACGACGTATGAGTGTACAGCATTTGCCGAACGACCTGCACAAATGACTTTCTTATTGTGATGAAATGTTTGTGCCGAACATTAGCTCACTCTGTCTATTAAATCGACATTGTCTGAACAGCTGCACTGTGTACCACGTGTAATGTGTCGCAATGATCACGGAGCATCTTGAGGTGAATTGTTTTACTCAAAAACACGACGCACCACGAAATCACGATCGCTAGATCGTGAGTGCAATACCCTGACCACTAAGCCATGCGCTCTGACTATGTGTGTGTGTGTGTGTGTGCGTGTGTGTGTGTGTGTGTGTGTGCGTGTGCGTGTGTGTGTAAATATAAACTAAAATACACGTTCATACATACAGTGCACATATACATAAAAATATGATAGCCGAAAAGGCTTTTTTCTGACTGTGTTGTATTCTTTTCATGCTGTATACGTAGTCTACTTACTAATTGTGCAGCCGTAAGGCATTTTCTATTGTGCATGTACCATTTCCTGTCTGTTACATCGTGTCATTATTTCTTATTGTACACGCAATGTTATTTTGTCCTATACTCACATCCGTCAGCTTTTTCCTTGTAGCTCTGTCCTCTGGGGCCCCCGTTAGATAACTGCGGCCTTAGATTAAATAGTATGAAACCACTGTCGTGGATACCAGTCAGTTAGAAAGTCAGCTGCGAAAGTTCCTTTTATCGTGTTTTTGTCTCTCTATTCTGTCCGATATATTTTCTCCTAGTGTTCATCTCTTTTTCTTGCTCTTATGAAATTCATTGCAGCGCAACGCACTCCTGCTTGTTTATTGAAGTGCAAATAGTCCCTGAATCAGTAGTGCGAATTTTAACTCTTTCTTCTTTCTCTTTTCCTTTTCCCATTCCTCCTTAATTGACTTCCTTGGAAACTGTTCTCTCTCCTTCCCTCTCTCTTACTCATCTACCACTTTCTTTCCCTCTTTCGTCCCTTAATCCCTCCACCACACTTCCTATATCCGACCAATTGACCGGTGTCCAGCCAAAGCGGGTTATTCTTTACCAGCCTGCGGCTGACCCAGCCAGACTTGTTTATGTTCCGTCCGTCAAGGACTTTTCCCATTTTTTTGTAGCTAAAAAGAATTTTTCTGTTTGCATTGTATTGTTTTAGTACTGTATACGTATAATTATACCCTCTTCTTATTGTACAGTCGTTGGGCATTTTGTAGAAGATACTTGGCCAAGGTGCCACTCAGTGGAACTGAACCCGGAACAATGTGGTTGGTAAGCAAGATACTTACCACACAACCACTCCTACGCCTATAGACACACTTGAATGCTTACCGGCTGATGCCTGTCGATTTTATATCCTCTCCACTTTGCTATATATACGTATATGTATGTATACACACACACACACACACACACACACACACACA
>NC_068983.1:126741079-126744361 GCF_001194135.2 Octopus bimaculoides | reverse complement strand
TATATATATATAATATCCTTGGTGAATAGTTTCCATGATAGATTTGATTTCGAGAAGATAGCAAGCTTTAAATCTGCCATGTGCACATAACTTTGCAATGCCTATGTAAATCACATATGACTTTCTCAAAATTGCAGAATTTGAAGAATGCAGTAAATTTAATGAATATTCTGTAAGTGCTATTCCGTTGATATGGAGATTTTATCAAATCTTATTCATTTATCACTATGGATTAAATTACGTATGACTTTGTTTAATAGGGAGTGGATGTTGTAACTCATAAATTACCATGTGGTTTACCTCTATAAGCTCAAATTCAGTTAATGCCCATGAGTAACTTACCTATTTGTTATTGGGACACAATGTTGCAAGCGGGAAAATCATTTCAAATAATATGTAGTGAACTGAAAAAGATTAACTTGTAGTACAATATGCATAAAAAATTAGTGATGTATAAAGTTATACCTAGAAGCAATCCTAAATTCTTGCATACATCCTGGATTGATTCCATGGAGAATCCCAGGATCAATATGCACCCCACATGAATACAATTTTCCTCATGGAAACCTACAAAAACTAACAACCTACAAAAGACTATCTACATCAATCTTAGCTTGACCTGTCTACGAAAGAGATCTTTTTGAATTCTACTTTTGCCTTATATGTACATATTCAGAGCAGATCCATTCATGTAAACCTTGCTCGATACTCATATTTTCCTTTCTATATGGGCAAGGACAAAACATCTTCATTTTCTATATGTACGCGAATGATAATCAAGAAAAGCTTAAATAAGACAATTTGATATATGAGATTTCCGTCAGTTGTAATTTCGGATATGTGCCCATAGGCAGTTAAAGCAATTTTAGCAACTTTTAGAACTTCCTCGACATTAGCTCAAGTGGCAAAACATATCTTAACGATGAAACAGAAGTTTCCATGATTTATGAAACTTACCGCTTGCTGACTATTGTCTACTTATTAAAAACTTCATCTTTTTAGCTTTATCAAATCTATATCGAAGCCAATTATCATACGTTCTGTATATTTTCATACGTTCCTGAAGGAATAATTGTTTGGCTGTATTTTGGAATGTTGTAAACATCATTCCTGTTTTCATTGAATTCTATTGTTACAATTTTCCAGCAATTTTACATTTAATCCAGACAATGCTGACATGGTTAACACCAGTACCACCCTCACCATCACTGTTATTATTGTCGTTGTTAGTGGTAACGATGGTAGTAGCAATAATAGCAGAAGTACTTATTATTTTTATTATTATCGTTACAGTTATCACCGCTACTATAACTGATATTGTTATTATCCATTTAAAAAGGGTTTGAACTTATCGATAAAATTATTTTCTCTCGATTTCATTTTAGTTGTGTAGTTTGTAGAATGGAAAGATTATTATTTTCTCCTGATCACAGTTTGCCAGATGGTTGCTTAAATGGATCTGACGGACATCAGGGTCCCTAATTTACTGCCGGCGCAAACGTGAGAGTTCCGATAATGCATTCCCAGTCTGTCTCTTCACAATTCGGGCATTTGATGCAGAAAATTAAATTTCTGATTCTGCAGTTCATATTTGCATTTGAAAATATTTCGGTTTTTGCGTATATTCAGAAAGATTAGCATTTTCGAACAAAACTAGATCCCATTTTATATGGTATAGAGACGTGTTCATCTGTTATATTTAATTTTCTACTAAATCTATGGTGCCTTATATTATCTAGTTACTCAAATTCAAATTTGATAAATCATTTTATTATTTTTAATGTTGATCAAACACTTATATTTGAGCCCTACTACGTTGTTCTCTAAAAATGTCAAGTTTACAGGTTTACTTCATGATAATAAATACGTTCTAATATTTAAAAAAAAAATTCAATAGCACCCAACGATTTAATATATGTGGTGAATACATTTTAAATATTACTGAAGCATTTTTACAATATTCACTTATTTTAATGCTTTAAATATTCGCTTCTACAATTTTTAACTACTCACTACTATGTTAGTATTTATATTTTTAGTAATGATTATATGAAACAATACTTTCCAAAGTACAAATTTTAGAAAATAATCAAATGTAAGTAAAGTAATTTTTTTAACGACAAAAATATACCAGAATATGAAATAACTTATCAGCTCCATTCTTTATAACTCATTATCAATTTAGAAGTAACAAAATGTTACTTAACGATTGTTACTGTGATTATGCCATGCAAAATTTAAAAGTTTCCATTGACTTAACATTTCTAATAACATTACAAATGTTGTGAAATTTATTATTGCTAGCTTGTACTTTTAAATATAAAAGAGAACATGAGTTTAATTAACAGAGAGCTAGCGTCAGTGTAGAGGCACCACCGAATAATAGAAATAACGATTTATTACACTGAGGTGAGGTCTCGTATCATTTTTTTGTGTACGAAATAGGTAAATGTGTTTCAAGAGGTGGATTATGACTCAATGGAGCATATTGAATAATAATCGGAGGCAGGGGAGCACACATGCCTAGAGAGAGGATTAAAGCATTGTTGTATTTGTTCAATTTAAAGCTCAGACCAATTAGGGTCTAATAGATATAGAATCATACTTTTAAAATTTGAAAATAGGTTTAGCTCTATTTTTAGAACATATCACTACGAATTTTATTCTCTTATTCTCCTTTAATACTGTTCTTAGAATGCCACCTACACCTTCACCACTAATAGGTTCATAGCCTGACACTACACACAATATAAATACCTCTCCACATTACCTCCTCACATTCCTTTCTCCTTACTAAACTTATGCCTACATCTCCACATTCTTCCTTTTGCTCCCTCTACTTCTCCTTTCGGTCCTGTCAGAATAACTGACCATACAACTGCTTACTATTATTCCTCACTTGAATTACTTCTTCCCCCCTCCTTCCTGTCTTAAGGCTTGACCTCTTTACCCTACACACATCTCTCACTTGATTTGGGCTATCCTTTTAGTAAACAACACACAGAGTACTCCGGATACGATATGATATGTATCCACTTTTGCTACTACAATTATCTCCGGAAAATACCCACAAGGATCCTTTACATGGATGTTTACTGCTGGAATGAAGCTAGACTCCAAGTACTGTTTCTTCTTGGTTCTTTTTCAGCGCATCGCTCTCACTTCTTACTACAAATCTCTTATAGATGTAATAATCCATTGTACTACTATTACCGTCTCCAATGAAAGGATACATTGGATTTTCCCTGAAACAGCTGTAAGACTTTATCCCAAAAATATATT
>NC_068983.1:126738759-126739838 GCF_001194135.2 Octopus bimaculoides | reverse complement strand
GTGTGTGTGTATATATATATATATATATATATATATATATATATATATATATATATACACACACACTCACACATATATATCATATGTAAGCATCTATATCATAGAAAGCCTGCTAATCTGCGACGAATATATACGTACTGACATGTGTATATGAATATACATTTGTGTATGTATATGTGTACGTATGTATTTACACATACATACACGCACAGCCACACACATCCAAGAACACACATTTACTTGCACACATATATCTGGTGAGTATTAATATCCGGATATATGTATGTGGTTATATGAACACACATGCTTGTCCACACACTCACACAAGTATACATATATGCAGTACAGAGACAAAGCCAGAGTAACGGAGAAGAAAAGAGAGACATTACGTTTTCTCTTAACGAATACTTTTTTTCGCGAACTTTCTTGGTTACTACCACAGATATTTCAAAGTATATTTAAAGCCAAAATAGTACACAGCGAAGACAGTAAATATTTGTCGTTCATCTGAATGGCACGAACTATAGTTTATCGATCTTTACAGATTTCTTTTTCTTATTCGTACGGCACGTCAGCGTGCTATCAAAAAATATAGGTATATTATTGAAGTTACAAATTGGACATTTTAGAAGATCGTGACGTTTTTAAAACAACTTTCAGGTTATTTTCTTTTACTGAAGATGCTTTCAACTAACTCAAGAAGATATATATCACATCTCAATTATGATGATTTGCTAGCGTTAGTTTTACTTTCTTGTTTCCGTTTGCAGCACTCTGCTCAACATATATATATATATATATATATATATATATATATATATATGCGAGCGAATTGCGAGGTTGTATTTTAAACTCAATCATGAACGTTTAACTTTTCATATACTTAAAATTCTAGAAATGAAATTAAATATAGTTATTGTTATGAAAAGTTCAAAATTACATATTTAACTGGAATATCCCTCGAAATGTCTATGCGGGTGCTTGGGTGACTATGTATGTATATATATGTACCTGTGAGTGGTGAATATATATATATACATATACATACTTACATATACATATGTATCTATGTATGTATG
>NC_068983.1:126732766-126738484 GCF_001194135.2 Octopus bimaculoides | reverse complement strand
GAATGGTTAGTTTTTCATTGTTTTTTTCTTTTTGTTTTTGCCTTTGTGAGTTACAAGTGATGCTATCTGTGGGATTCTCAGCTTTTTTAGCTGCTATTTCTGAACTTCGGTATATGGTGAAGCAAATATTTGCTGATCCCTTAATTATGTATATAGATAGATAGATAGATAGATAGATAGATAGATAGATAGATAGATAGATAGATAGATAGATAGATAGATAGATAGATTGATAGATAGATAGATAGATAGATTCATATAAACCTTCTCTGGGCAATAAAATAAATAATATAGCTTTTTTAATTACTTTTGTTGTTCTTGAAAAGCTCTGTGAATAGAATTAAATAGAAAAATTAAAGTCCTTGAAGTTCATTTAATGTCTAGAATATAATTTAAAACATTATCTGAATAGACAACACTTAAAATTTAGCGTGCGCTGTTTCAAAAATGAAAGCAGATACTTCATTCATAAATATAATCTATTAAAATCTATTTGTTGTTTCGCCTTTTGACTAAAAATTCTCAAGATTTACATTCGAAACCAGGATATAACATCAGCTTATATGACCAAAGTGAGGGCAGAGCGCCAGAGCATTTAAAATCCAATTAACCGTTACCATACTTTATGAAATTTGTTATATCCACCCGCGTTCGAAATGCGGTCAGTAATTCAGAATGAGCATGTAGTAGATTCAAGATATAACAGTCTGTGCACAGTAGCAGTATCGCTTTTACCCTATGATTTCAGTTTGTTTGCGCAAGTCCACTGCTCTTTTGTTGGGGATGACAGAACTTGGATACAGAGGTCCGTTAGTGTTCCTATAAAGTCCCGAGAAAGGAGACTTTCTTTTCTTTCGAGCTTCCTTAATGCTACAATGCTTGTTCTAGTGATGCATAGAAGACTCTTTTTATCTTATTCTGCTGATGGTGGAGGTTACGTCATATTTCAAGATTGAATCATATGCAGAAAACGGAAATTACCATTATTTATATAAAATATAATTAGAAAGTATAGTAAGACGTAACTTTTAATTATAACACATTCTAACATATAGTAGCTTATCTAAGCTAATTCTAGAAAAGTGTAAGCAGTGATGCTAGAGTTGTGAACTTGGGCTCAATAATTTCAAATCATCTTATTAATAATTACATTGTTACTGCATTTTTTGGTAAACTGCACTTCTAAGTAAACTGATATCTGACTCTTCAACGAAGACTCCAAAAGTAATTAGTAGCGACTTCTCTTGAAAATTCTCACAATTTGGTATGATGGAATTATCAACTTACAATAGAAAAAAGGGTTTAACCCCCAGAGACATTCATCCTGATATGCTTGGTACATTAAAGGATGCTGCCCCAGCTTTATCAACAGTACAAAAGCGGGTCGCTAAATTTAGGTAGGGAAGAGAGAATCTTGAAGATGACCGAGGATCAGGGCGTCCTGCAACTGCCATCACTGAGGAAAACATTGATCGCGTTCAGCACATGGGAATGGTTGACAGGCGATTGACTATCAATCAAATAGCCAATGCTATTAGCATACCCCGTGAGGGAGCAGAGAATATTCTGCATAATGAAGTTGGCATGACAAAGGTTTCAACTCGATTGATGCCACATCTACTGACACCAGATCAAAAGTGCACCAGGCCGATAATATCACGTGAAAATCTGACATTGAGGCAGATTCATTTTCTTTCCTTCAATGTTTCCTAAGCGAACGACGATGAAGTTTGTTTTAATCACTTTAATCCAGAGACAAAGAGATAATTCATGCTGTGGAAACACCCCTCCTCATCCGCTCCAAATGAGGCCAAAGTCGTCGTTTCATTTGCAGGAAAGATGATGGCCTCAGCTTTTGGGATGCACATAGCATTAAGCTTATTTACTCTCTTCAAAAGCGTCACGCCATCAATTGAGAGTATTATGCCAAATTGCTGTGACAGTTACGAAAGACTATCAAAAACAAATACCCAAGAATACTGACGTTAGTTGTCTAGTTTCATCAGGAGATCGCTCAAGCATTCGTTTCGAAGAGTGCTGTGCATGACTGAGTCTGCCGACTGGTTGATCACCCTCCCTGGTCTCCTGAATTTCGCCATCTGACTATCATCTATTCTCCAGCATGAAAAATACTTGGATAGGACTCTATATCGCAGTGATGATCACGTCATATGTGTAGTTTCATTTTATGTCCAACTGAATGAATGATTCTTCACCAATAGGATCCAAGCACTGCAATACAGGTGGGAGAAGTGTGTGAACCGCCAGGGTGAATATATTGAAAAATAAGTCTCATTTGGTCGCATTCCATGAGAGTGTCCTTTTCAAGCTCTGAAATGTTCAGTCGACTTTGACATTTAATTCAACTAAACAAGGAGATAATCATGACGTTAGCAGTCTATATATGTCTACTGATGATCAAATGTAATATCAAACTGAGTGGCATTTTGGCGAAAGGTATTCATAAATGAAGCCAAGAAATGCAGACTTCGTCTATCTGAGAGAGCGCAGGGTTTACCAAACCGCAACTATCCTTCATACTTGTTCCAAATACTAACGTAGCGTTTTAAACAGATCTATTTGCATTGTCAGGTATTTGTTAGCTAAGGGGACTTTTTCCAGGTACTCATGATGAGAAGAAGAAGAAGAAGAAGAAGAAGAAGAAGGAGAAGAAGAAGAAGAAGAAGAAGAAGAAGAAGAAGAAGAAGAAGAAGAAGAAGAAGAAGATCATGATCATGATCATGATGATCATCATCATCATCGTCATCATCATCATTATCACGATCATGATCATGATTCAGTATGATGACGAGAAGTGTAGCAGGGAGAATGAGGATAACGACATTCGTGTGCTCATGCTGTTGTTGCTGTTGTTCTCCTTCTTCTTCTTCTTCTTGGAGGAAGTAGATGAAGAGTAGGAAGAGTGGGGAGTGGGGGAGACTACATTAGAAGATAGTTACTCTGTCTGCGTTGCATGGAGAATGGAACCAGGTCCAAGCCTGTGCCGATATTAACATTCGTTTTCATGTCAAATATTTGTATGTACAAGCACTTTATTCCTCATTTCATGGACGGATAACGCAGTGTAAAGGATAGAGGAAATCAGTAATTATAAATAAATTATAAAATAACCTAAATAGATAGTATATCTTATTTTTCAATTGATCGAAATAATGAAGTAGGAATATATAGATTGACGGTTTATTCAGCTATTCGTTGTGCAAGTATTTTTTACGCGTAAAGAATTCAAGATCAATGAAGCCTGTAATAAGTTATGTTGTCCTAACTGTATTGGTTAGGACGACAATCTATGTTTGTCAGGAAGTTTAGTGCTGATTAAAATCAGTTTTCGAATACAGAGAAAATAATCACGGAATTCAAAGTGAAAACCATGTGATATATTCACGGAAGTAATGTATTGACATGTTGTTTACTATTTATTATAATTCCTATATTTCCATTTTTTTTTTTTTTTTCACTTCCTAATACGATAGTGAAATGGAATGCATTTTAAATTAATTACAAAACCAATATTCAATTTCAGGCAATTATCAAGCCTGAAACGAAGAGAATACTCACACAAGAGTTTCACTATTGCAAACGTTGAAAGAAAAAGAAACAAACAGAGCGCATTACCATAAAAGCATAGGAAAAGCAAATGTGAAAACACAAAGTAAAAGAAATTAATTTTTTCAAAGCTAATACTGTTTCAATAAATATGAAATGTTACTCCACTCAAAGCTAATAATTGAGCCCGATAATAAATTTGAAATAAATAAAATTGATTACCGTGTTACTTTAAAAATTGAATGCGCATTACTGGTGAATTAATTGGCGAGCTCTCCTGAAAAAGTGATTCCTTTGATAGGATCCAAATTGCAGTTGAGTAGTTTATACATTTAGTTATCAATAAATATTCTTCAACCCAATCCATTAATCTACTCACAGTATTTCTCTTCCAACCTCTCTCCCTCTCTCTCTCTCGCTTTCTCGTACGTATGCACACACACACACACGCACACACGCACACACATACACACACACACACACACACACACATATGTATGCATGTATTAAATATTTATTCAGTTATTAAAAATATATATTATTGATAATATTGAACTTACAATATTCAATAATATTCAAAATATTATGAAATATAACGCGCTTAATAGAGTAATGTGCTGGTGGATATTTATATTCATATTGAAATATGAAATAGATATATATCTGTGATGTTTGTGTCGATACACGCATTAAGGCCTCATATCACAGCGTGGCTTCAAATAAGGTGACAAAATATATTTTGAAAAGGTGAATGTGTAAATGTTAACGTTTTTCGTATGCTAGAAAGATACAAGTTGTTCTTCACTAGCGCAGATGTGAACATATGGGATATAATGTGAGTGTGTGTTTTAGTGTAAATATTTTTATGTGTGTTTCTGTTACACCGGAAAAGAACATATCAGATACATTGAATTATAAATAATTTATATATCCACAATGCCAAAGAGCGTTATTATAAGAGAAAGGGAGGCTGTTTCTTATACGAAATAACGAAATAAGATAATGAAAGAGAAAAAACAGTGTTAAATGTATGCTAGACAGAAAGAAACTTAATGTGAGACAATTTCAAATCACACTTTATTTTTCCAGTTAGGGATATTTGTTTTCAGTTCACCTCCTACATGCCTAGATTTGTTTGAATTCTTCAAACATTTGTGTTTCGATGTGTAAGTAGGTGTACAAATGTAGATTTCGACGTTTTTCTTTCCACTTTTCCACGCAAGTCACAAGTCAAGTTCCAAAATAAGGGCTTGATTGTTTAACGTTTAGTTAAACAACTGTTTGCTATGTTTCAAATTTCCAGGCGCAGGGAACTGCATATTTCTTCGTTGTTTTCTTCCGCAAGTAGTTCAAGTTACCCCTGTACCATGACACAGTGATTCATGTATAATGAATCGCTGAAACATTAATTCGTGGTCTGTGCTGCAGAATAACTTCTACAAAGCAGAGCCCATGGTTTCAGGTTCAGTTGGCATTATGCCTTTAACGTCTTTCGGAGTCGATAAAATAAGTACCAGTAAAGTACTAGGATATATGTACTCGACTAGTCCCCTCCCACAAATTCCAGGCCTTGTGCTTATAGTAGCAAGTATTATTAAGTCTGTATCTCGATCATGTATTAATAACATTTCTCAAGTACAATCACATGCGATGATTTTAACGTATTTTGTATAAAGTTGTTGATATTAAAAGTGTTTGACCGAGGAATTCTTTTCGTATCCCAAATGCTGTTAGATTTTAGACAGACTTTCATATCTATACTGATATTTCACTACATGGCGTTAGTGCTTTCCTAATACTTATCTTGATATACATTTCAACATTTTCTTACTAACGACTCCTATCTCGGATTTAGCTATATAATTAAACTGCATTCCAATATAGATGTAATTTTTTCTTTATGGATGTTAGTTGTTATAAAGCCTTGTCGTTATTGAAAGATATCTAATTTATTATGTAGATTTATGAGTCTGCGATATTTTATGATTTATCATCTATTTTGTTATATAATTGTGTGTGTGTGTGTATGTGTATACATACTTGGAAATGGATGCGTTGCGTTCAATCATATAATAATATAAATAATATATGTATGCATATATACACACATACATACATACATACATACATACCTACATACATACATACATA
>NC_068983.1:126729712-126732588 GCF_001194135.2 Octopus bimaculoides | reverse complement strand
TATATATATACGCGCTTTAAATATTTCGCAGTTTTGCGTGACATTATCAAGTAGCTGTTTATGTAAAATTTTATCTCTTCCATATAATTTTATTTCTTACCCATTTATTTGATTCCTTAATTTGATTTATATCGTATTTTATTTTAGTTTTGAAGACGTATTTGTACTGATGCAATATAATTTTTACTCCTGAATCTATCTCCTCAATTTATGAGTTGCTGTTTCCGAATTTACTATCATAATAATATTGAGCTTGACTGCAATTCAAAAATAGAACTTTTCACTCCATAGTCGTAACAACGTCGCACAACTCCATAGAATAAGAAAAGTCACATGACCAACCATTTGAAATCAATAGACACTAGAATCACCCCATTTTCCTTTTGTCTTTTATTTCTTTTACCTTATCTTATTCCTTCCTTCCTTCTTCTACCCATTCTCCATTCTCCCGATGCTATTTCACCGATTCCCGTTGTTGATATGTTAATCCCTGTTAATTCTACAATAGTATTTTTACCATTCTGTGATAGAGGAAATATGAATGTAGGAACCTGAAACAGACAAAGAGAATAAGTCACATTTATATTCTAAGCGTTATTCACGAACTGGAAGAAGAGTTATTCACGAAACGCATGTATTTTCCGAAATATTTTTTTTTCACATGATCAAAAAACAGCCGTATATATGTGAAGGGAATGAATTCATCAGCGAATAAAAGTGGTATACCAGCATTTTATTCTTCCTTCTTGCAAATTTAAATGCATCGTTCTGTGTGCTTGAAAAGTTTCTGGCTTTCAGGGGCCCGTGGAAGGCCTAGTTGGAGAACTTAGCAAAACAGAAAGACCGCTGCCGTAAGTGTTTGAATCTGAGAAGCAAATATGTTAAATAAAATTATAATTAACTGATTCTGCAGTGTTTTCATCTACCCAAAGCCAGGAGCTTTTCAGCACCCCTTCGCATGTACATACATACATGTGTGTGAATGTGTGTCGATAGATAGATATCCATATACTTCACCTTTCATATATATGTGTATAAATAAACACATACACATACAGAGAAATACGTAAATGTGTGTGATTGTGTGTATGTGTGTATTTACATGTGGCAAAACTGATTGTTGAGAATTCTACGAAAGCACAAAACTTGAACGAGATGAGATGACACAGATCACAACCTGATAAACAACGTAGACCCAGAAGTGGGCGGTATGCATTAGTAACTTTTGCTTCGGTGTCTCTACCCTGGAGTATATGTATGCATGAGGCGGGGTACACATTTACTTCAAACAGACACGTAAATGTTTGCCTCCGTGCTCGAATATATTTGTGTGTGTGTGTGCATGCACGTATTTGCAGTTGTTAAAAACATTACACTTCGAGGATTGCATCTTAAGCGGATTATGACTAATTAGAGCACCAAAGCTGATCCTTTGAAAAGCGCAAAGACACAATCCAGTTATTTTCTATATGACCAATTGTACTAATAAGACTTTAGCGTATCAGAAGCATGCTAAAGGTTCGTGCACACAATACCATGCAACTTCATCGAATATGGGACAAATGTTTGCAAAAAAAACATCTTAACCTCTCTACTGTGTTTAATGCTTTCTACTATCGGCTCAAGTTCTGGAATTTTGAATGAGTGGGAATAGTCGATTACATCGAAACTACTACTTACCTGGTATTTAATTTATCGACCCCAAAATGATAAAATGCAAAGAATTGGCAGAATTTGAACTCAAAACTTAAAGACGAACTAAATGCTGCTAATCATTTTTCCCGGTGTGCCAACGAATCTGCCAGCTCACCGCCTTACATATAGGCCATAATGGTTTCAAATTTTGAAACAATACTAGCAATTTCAGGGTAGGTGGTAAGTCGAATATATCGACTCCAGTACTCAAGTGGTTCGTATTAGCCCCGAAATGACGAAAGGAAAAGTCAACCTAGGCTGTATTTGAACTCAGAACGTAAAGCGAACTAAGTGTGGCTAAGCATTTTACCCGGTGTACCCAGGATTCTGCCAGCTCGCCGCTTTATACATAGATGATAACAATATGATACCAATATACATGACGCCTAACATTACTTCACACTCTACTCAGCTTGGCGGTATTTCAACATAACTCTTAGAAGCTATCCACTATATTTTAGTACATAGTGAAGATGATTAAATAACTTCAGTATTTGCCTGGTACTTTATTTAATCGGCACCACTCCAGAAACTTTGAAGCCAGAGTTAACCATGGTCTTATTTGATCCCATAACTGATATCCGGAACACATAATGCTCGGTGGCTAAGTGGCAATGAAATGTTTCTCCTGTTATTAGTATCTGTATAATCGTGGAACCTCATCACTTTCTTTGGATTTCTAGCAGTGCCGTTCGTTAGAAAGTATTGTTATGATGTGTTTGCTCTGTGTTTCAACACATGATAAAACATAAAAGATTCTATTGAACAAATTTGGTCTTCAAAATGTTTACTTAATATCACTTCCATTAATTTCACTTGAAGTCCACTGATTTTTATTGATTCAGTAAAATGTTTAAAAGTCGAGAGTAAATTAATTTCCTGTCAAAAGCCATGTTATTATTTAAATCTTGTAGTCAAATTATGATGGACAAATTTGCTTTGTTGACAAGAAATTTTAGAAAATTGGTAAAAATTTATATCTTCAGATAAAGAAAACTGTATTGCAATGTATCTATGCATAAATGTGTATTTGGACCTGTCTACATACCAATTTCGTTGCTATGGTGTTCGTGTGAATCTACTTATGCTGGTGTTTTTCAAGTACTTCTGTAATTATGTATATTTCTTTTTCAATGCGTGGATAAATGTGTATATTACGCGCGCGCACACACACACACACA
>NC_068983.1:126723688-126728669 GCF_001194135.2 Octopus bimaculoides | reverse complement strand
TAACACTAGTGTAGCAATAATTGGGTACCCTCCTAGCAATATATTGGATAGATACTATCCCTTAGTGAGTTGAATCCTCAACTCCTAACTTTCTCGCATTATATATATATATATATATATATACATACATATATATATATATATATATATATATATATGTGTGTGTGTGTGTGTGTGTGTGTGTGTGTATGTGTGTGTGTGTGTGTGTATGTGTGTGTGTGAGTGTGTAAAAGTATCCATGTATACATATAGACACACACGTGTACACAACCCATATCTCTATCATGATGTCTTTCTTTCTCACTCTATAAACCCACGTGGACCATTTTCATACTAGGGAATCACTTAATTCTATTCCTTCAACATACTGCCAAAATCTGCCTGGATTTACCTGGGATTATACCTAAAAGCTTATACCTTCATGAAAGTACGGACCAACCTCCATATCCTCTGGAAGAAGATGAGCTATCTGTATTCTTATGTCTACTGTTTTACTCTTTGTTCTTCTATCTACAATTTTATTTTTTATAAACTGTGGGTTTCCCTGTGCAGATCTTTCATGCATACTTATCTTGTCTCTGATGACGGAATACCCAGTGTTCGAACATGCTAGCCTATTACTTGGGATATCCCAGAAGCATCAGTAAGACTTTAAATTCACCTTACCTTAATTAAATATTTTAAATGACTCTTTCAATTTGTCCTACCCGCCAAAATTCAACGTGCTAAAATAAGAATTTGTTTTGTCGTGGTTTGGTATTCAACTCCTATTTTTAGCATGTTGAAAAACCACTTAGTGGCTTTTTCCCTTCATGTATAATCTTTATACAGACATATAATATAATAATATTTGCAGTCTATGGATATGTTTACTCACAATGTCCACTGGTAAAAATTAAGATTTATATTTTACCCGTTTGTTCTTTTGCCTCGCCATTTTTTCTGTAGAATAGCGAATGCTCAAATCGTGTAAAACATTTTTATTGCTTAGCTATGGTAGTTAAAATCTCAAGATAACACGCTACATAACAAGCAGAGGTATTATGGATATCAGACATACACACAAACGCACACATGCACACACACAAACACACACACACATATACACATATATAGAGACAGAGAAATCAAGAGAGATAAAGTGAAAGCGAAAGAGAGAGAGAAAGCGAAAGCAAAAGAGAGAGAGAGAAAGCGAGAGAGAGAGAGAGAGAGACAGAGACAGAGAGAGACAGACAGACAGACAGAGGCAATTATGCGGTTAAAAAAATAAATGTAAGAACTTATGTTTGATATACAAAATATATATACATGCATAAATGCAAAGAGAAAGACAATATATGTATAGGAAAGGGGGATACTGAGTGAAATGAAGTGAAAGAGACTATATATAAAATGCTCTAGCGTAACCAGCAAGTAAATTAGAATTATCAGTTAGCTAGACCTGCCAAACGGGTCAATTATGTGAATAGGGGCCTAGAGCTTCAGGAGAAAAGTGAAGTACGGGATAAAATATACTTACTAGTCTCTAGTTGTGTGATATGATGTTCAATGCAATGTTTATTAGACGGAAACAACTATGCTAAGTAGAGGATGGAAGAGGCAAAGAGAATGAGATGGGATTCAGGTTTATAATCTTATAGACTATAAGGTACATAATGAGGGCTGCAAGTGCATGTTAGATGCATGTCTTTGCTGATAGCTACCAGAATAATGAATTCATATATTGTAACGATTAGGATGTAAAATTTAAAATTGTAAGTTTAATGAGAAGTACGAATATGCTTAAATGTGAGTATAGAAGTAAACAGATAGATATTAATGTTTGTACAATTGAGAATATCGATTATTGGTTTCTATAAAATATGCGTTTGCTTGAAAATGATATTTAATTAAATTGTTGTACTGGAAACATGAGCTAAACGTAGAGTGAAATAAAGAATTATAGAAAACTAGAGGAAATAAATAAGGATTTGAGAGAACGATGTAGAAAGATAATTGTAGTATAAGATGGTAAATGAAAGAGGTCTTCTACTGAATAAATTAAATTAAGTTAGATTAAATTAAATAAGGATATAATGCCCCTATAGTTTATGTTGTTAGGAATTATTGTAGCGATTCGAAAAAATAAGTACCAGTAAAGTACTACGATCGATCTAAGCGACTAGCACTTTCTCACAAAATTTCAGAATATGTGCTTATTGTAGAAAGGATCATTTTCTGGGGGGTTTTCCACCCTTTTTTATGTGATTTCCATTTTATTTTATTTTCCGGCCGGGTCTCAACCAGAGACCTAAGGCATTTATATATTAGAGAGAAAGAAATTCTCTGAGAAGGTGAGCGGTTGATGTCATCACAACTTTTCGAACTTCGTAAATTGTTGGTTTCCCTGGGATCTGATTAAAAAAAAAAAAATCGACACTATCTTTCTGGATCATTTTCAGGGCACCCACAACCAGGAATGGTTTTGGTTTTTACTTGTTACGTCCTAGATATCTCAATCTCAAGGGTCATTTATTTTTATAGTTATTCTTTGACTGAAGTTTTCTATCAGTAGGTAACTTGATATCAGGAAGGTAACATCTCTCTCAGTAGCTGACTGTGGATGGTATTCATACTAGTTCTTAGGGTGCGAGATATCATAATGACGGTATATGTCATCAAAGTAACACTGGTAAAATATACGAAGTCCAGCATACCCATCAGGGCTACCCTTCTGATAAGGGTGCACCAGGCACATACATCAAAACCATATATGTACGATATGGTGATCTCATATTTCTTTTACTTGTTTCAGTCATTTGACTGCGGCCATGATGGAGCACCGCCTTTAGTCGAGCAAATCGATTCCAGAGCTTATTCTGTGTAAGCCTAGTACTTATTCTATCGGGTTCTTTTTGCCGAACCACTAAGTTACGGGGACGTAAACACACCAGCATAGGTTGTCAAGTAATAATAATAATAATAATAATAATAATAATAATAATAATAATAATAATAATAATAATAATAATAATAATAATAACAATAATAATAATAATAATAATAATGACAACAACAACATCGACAAATACCTTAAGAATGAGAAGCCAGGTTCGAAATCTCCCCAAGACACCTGATGAAGGCTGGAGGATATATCAACCGAATCTGTGTTAACAACAAATAATATGAGAACAAATATCCGTCAAATGAAAATAATGTAAATAACGTACTTATTTCCTCATTTCTTAAATATAGAACTGTATGATGAGACTTAATTGTGTATTTCTATCATTTTATTGCTCCAGTCCCAAATTGAATTCCAGCTGTTGGCCAGCTTGTCGCAAAGTTCTTATCTCGACGTAAAATTAACGAAACAAAAAGTAATATATCTCCTCTCTTTATCTCTGATGCCATCGGACAAACGCCAACTAAGATGGCGTGAATCAGCTAGAAATAGCAACACAAATTCGATTAAATCAGATCCCAATGCTGGATATTCAAAAATCAAATGAAGGGCAGATTTCCAATCCCAGTATCATCCTAAATCCAACAAGGTATAATATGTCTATGTAGAGCAAATGTTGACTGAGATGCAAGGAACCCAGACAGAAAAACAGGCTTTCGTTTATATTATTATAGTTTATTATTATGTATTTTTTCTCGATTTCTTTTTCTGGAGTCTTACTAACGTGGCGGGCTTGTTGCCTGGAGACTACAGCATCCTGCTATTTATTCTGTACAACTATCTAATGCTTTCCTGGTTATTGAGGCTGGGCCAAAGAGCCAAAACTTTTGCAGCAGTTTTCTGTTTTCCTTTATATTCCTCTTGATGCCTTCTGATATTTTCCCCAAGGACCCAACAATAATTTGCACTATCTGAACCCTCCTAATTCTACACATCCGGGTTATTTTCTATTTTAGAGAGCATGCAGCATCAACTATATGGCACATATGGTGCATCTTGTCCACCACCACTAGGTCCTGTCGGTTATGCTCTAGCACATGATCTGTCTGTATTGGGAAATTCCAATTGATTTTGCAGGTTTCCGACATCAGACTTTATGAGGTTTGTGCTCATACCATGCCTTGCATATTTCTTGTCCCCCAGTTTTCGTACAGTTTCCAATGTGGAACTTCCGCTAGTTCATCATCTTGCCCAAACTTGTGGTTTTGGGCAAGTCTAGGACATTCGTTCATGATATGGAAAATGGTTTCGTTCACTCTATTACAGATGCGGCACAGCGGAGTGACTTTCTCATTCTTGAGCTTGACCCTTATAATTCCTGATCAAGTATAGTCATGATGCCAGTATAGTACTTTCAGTCTCACTTTTCTGTGTTTCTTTCTTCAGAAAATCTCACATATTTTTTTCCAGCAATATTCACTTAAGCCACCGATGTTATCCAAGGGAAAAACAAAAACCGATGCAACTTGGCTCCATCGACGACGTAACTCATTTTTACAGGTAGCTGAAGTGGAGCAACCTGACATAAAATGTCTTTTCAAGAACAAAATACAGAGCCCGGTCCGGGAATCGCACTCACTATCTCTTTATTGTGATTCTGACGCTCTAATCATTGCACTATGGTACTTATGTAGGGATACCTTTCTTTCATGGCTTGCAAATTGTGTCGGAGCAAGCGAGTGATACTTATTAAGTGACTGAAAGGTAGATATACTCTTGTGATTTGAACTAATACATAAAAACAGCTTTTGTCATATTTTGTCGTTATTAACGTAACATTAAACTATCGTCGACAGCATCGAAGCCTTGCCATCGCATGTTCTTTTCTGTCTCAGACACCAAATCGAATGACAAAATAGTAGAAATACAGTTAAGATTTCGTTGTTCTTTCTAGCAATTCATGACAGTATACTTTCTCGACGTCTACAGTTCTGTAAGTTGTTGTAGTAGTTGTTATTGTTGCTACTACTGTTACTACTGATGTCGATGTTCTTCCTGATTCAGGTGCTGCGTTGTCGTTTCTTTGGTCGTTGTGGT
>NC_068983.1:126717947-126722524 GCF_001194135.2 Octopus bimaculoides | reverse complement strand
ATACATGCATACATATTGATGATGATGATGATGGCTGTTCATTTGTAACCGAGGCTGATCATCACTGTAGTTTCGCCAACGTCATTTTTGCGACGTGTTGTCTGGCGTTGTCTTACACTAGAATAGGAGTGGATCTGTTGGCTAATATAGGCTGTTTTTTTTTGTTTTTTTGTTTTTTTTTGTAAGTTTCTGTATCATTTGGTCCAGCTGGCTGCAGTATACTTTGGCCCTAATTCATGACCCAGGTTTAATGAAATCATAATGGATCACACCTGTGCCAGACCACCAAACACACACCATCAGCTTCTTTTGATGTATTTTGCTTTTTGGACTTATTGCTGAAATTATGTTTCTGGCATTCAGCTTTGAAGCCGATATTTTCCTCATTCGCCAAAGGTATACTTTCTTTGTCTACCTTTCATATCATTGCGTCTAATTCTGAAGCTAGACTTGATACTCAGCCATTCTCAGTTATAGTCTTTACTAGCTCATATATTATTCTAAAAGGACAGTCAACTGAAAAAAAAATCTCAGGTGTATTCGTGGTAAATGGTATTATGTTCCTGGTAATACATTTGTATTGTGGTACTCTGTAAGGAAATGTACCTCTCGACCTATTTCAGAATAGAGGAAAGTGTTACTCGTTTAGTGTATGTCGGACAAAAAAAAGAAAAAGAAAAAAAGTTCTAAATTCTCGATGACCTAGCATGTTTCTAGTTGAACAGCATAAAAGATAATTGCTTCCCTCACTCGGTGACATTGTAATGTTTAGAGAGCATATCAATTGTTTGTGTATTCAATTATTTCATGAAACCCTCTCGAAAATAAGTCTTCCCTTACCATTATTTTCATTTTTCACGGTTACACAAGCATTTTACTACAAGTGAAAATCTTGTAAAACACATATAACTGGTATATAGATTGAGAGTGTAAGTATTTCTCCGCACATTTGCCGCACGCACCTATATCGATGACTTATATACTGTATAGACTACACTTATTTTCCGATTTGATAATTTGTTATAGGAAAACTCCTCGACAACTTCCAGTTAATGCTGTCATATCACACAGTCTAAAAGCATATTTTTAAAACATTGTGTAGCCATGAATGCAACTCTCTCCTTTTTCCAGTGCTGTCCAAAGCAATGAGAGATGTGCATGCTTCAAGTATCATACATTATGATTTACGGGAAGAACAACGGTGAGATGATGTTTGCCTTCTTCTTTTTTGACATCTCTCTAAAAGCTTTTCCGGCGTATTTTATGGATATCCATTTCAGAATTATGATCTTCAATGATTATATTAAAACGATCACATTTGAAGAAATTAAAGCTTTTGATGCACTAGTTATTTTCCGACTTTATTTTATACAGTAAAGACGTCTTCGGTCATTAGTGACGATGGGATTGCACGAACGGACTTCCCCTCCAAGGCATAAAACCAAGCAAGTTTGCTTATGGAAGACCAGCTGTCATCCATGCATACCAGCCTCCCCTTACCAGGCCAGCGATGTTATGCAAGGGAAAAGCAAAGAACTATACAGCTTCGCACCAGTGACGTCTCAACTGATTTTTACACTAAGGTAAAGTGAAGCAACCTGAAATTAAGTGTCTTGCTCAAGAAAACAATACACATCCGGTCCAGAAATCACACTCACTACGTCATTATTCTGATTCCGACGCTCCAACCTCTGCGCCTTATGTTGGAATGTCTGTATCTTATTATTGTGCCGTTGCGAGCGGTTTAATTAGCATGCAAAAGTGCCCAAGCGATAAGACAAGGCGTCTTGTCTGATACTATACCAGTAATACTACCTGATATTTTTATTCACACAGAAAAGAAGGGAGGCGACCGAGTAAGCGGTTGTATCGCAAGGTAGTGTAACGTTCTAACAGCTCTGCTAAATTCGTTCGCCTTAGAAAGAGATGAATAGCTAGCTGCACTATTAGAAAATAAACAATAAATTCGATAAGCAAAAACATTTCAATCATTCGATATTTTGTATGTAAACGTGGGAGAAAAACTGGGGAAAGACGATAACTGAATATTGGATTATACAAATGGATGTATTGTGATAGAAAATGTTATAATATTGATAAAAGAGAATTTGAAAAGAGAAGAATAAGAAAAGAAAAAGAAAGAAAGAATTTGTGGAGAGAGAAAATTAAAGCGATCTTTAGAGGATCGTTTTATTAAACTATTGAGAGATAGGAAGCAATTGACTCCGGAAATGAAGTGCAATTTTTACCACAAAAATTGTAAAAGTAGCAAAATCCTCAAAATTTATTAAAATGCAAATTTATTTATTTATTTATAATTCACAATGATCTAAGCACTCAGCAAATTCCGGAGTTACATGTTTATTAATTACAAAGCTGTACAGAAAGATTTGTATTCGTTTCTAATTAACGGTAAATCTTTTGTTTTAGGATCATGGTACACTCGATTAAGTCACTTATGTTTCCTTAAAGTCTGAGTGATACTTATTAAGTGACTGAAAGGTAAATATACTCTTGTGATTTGAACTAATAAATAAAAGGGTCCAACAGAAACAAAAAAAAAAACTTTTGTCTTATTTTGTTATTATTTCCATAAAATTAAACTATCGTCGACAGCATCGAAGCCTTGCCATCGCATGTTCTTTTCTATGTCTCAGACAGCAAATCGAATGACAAAATAGTAGAACTAGACTAAGATATCGCTGTTCTTTATAGTAATTCATGAGAGTATTCTTTCTCGACGTCAGCATTCCTGTAAGTTGTTGTAGCAGTTGTTATCGTTGCTAGTGCTGTTACTACTTTCGTCGATGTTCTTTCTAATTCTGGTGCTGCTCTTCTTGTTTCGTTGGTCGTTGTGGTGGTGATGGTGATGGCAACAGCGATAGCGGTACCGACGTCCACGGCGTCGGCAGTGTCGGGATCGTCGTTTGAAGTGGCGACGGTAGTGTAAAAGAGGCGGTGAAGCGGAAGTGGAAGCTGTGGCGGCTGAAGCTGAAGCGGCTCCGGTGACTGCAGTGATTGTGATGGTTGTGGTGGTGATGGTTGTGGTTGTGGTGGTGAGTGCGGCGGCGTTGGTTGCGGTGGTGATTTAACATGAGCACTGCCATTTCCCAGGAGACCTATTATCAAACGCATACATTCAACATTACCACGTCCATTTTTCTCCCTATGCTTGGGTTACTTTACGCACATGCACTGTGCGATTCCTTTCGTAAGACGGTAGAATGAGATATAAAGGACATTTGGCCGCTATGTCAAGAAGGTCAAGCGACCAAGTAAGACTCCTTCATCTTTGCTCCTGTCTACGTAAGAAATAATGAAATTATTTCTAGAAACTAGCCCATATGCCGCTATGGACAAGGGTCGTAACTTTGTAAGAATATAATAGAGTTACTTCCCCTACAAGAATAAACTACTAATGGCGTTTCATACTGGTAAACTTTAAGTCACATGATTATGAACTGTCACTATTTCAACAACTGCCAGTTCTCAGAACAAAATGAGCGGACAGGTGAAGACATATATTCTTCACATATATACTTCACCACCTTTACCACCTGGAAAGCATTATCTCAACCGTAATAATTATACACTTACAATGAGTTATTTTATTGGGTAACCATGGACTGTTCCTCTTCTATAAAGCCTCTTCCTATCTACCTCACTTCGTATTTCGCAATTTTTGCAGTTCTTAGTATGTCATGTGTAGATGTATGTCTGTTTACTTTTTGATATCGGTATTTAATTACATATTAATCGAATGCATGCCATTTGCAGATTGATGGATGAGTTCGTGTCAGTGTATTTGAATACACGTGTGTGTGTGTGTGTGTGTGTGTGTGTGTGTGTGTGTGTGTGTATGTATGTGTGTGTGTGTGTGCGTGCGTGCGTGCGTGCGCGCGTGCATGTGTGTGTGTGTGTGTGTGTCTGTGTATACACATCGAAATAAATATAGATATAAATACGTACTTAGATACGTACATATTAATGTGGACAACAACGACGACGACGATGATGTTGATTTTGATGATGATGTTGATGATGATGATGATGATGATGATGATGATGACGACGACGATGGCTTCCAGCACTGACCATTGTCAATACAAAATGGCAACCATATCTGTGCATGATTAAGTCCTATAATTTTTTTACAGCTACTTGCCAACCTACATCAATTAAAGTCGAACCAGGACAAAATAACGAGTGTCATTGCATGATGCAGGCTAAGGAATGCGGCGAGCCGCCACGATTTCACCCGCAGGAAAAAGATTCCCAAAATATCTTGGGCTACCCCCTCCATATCTGGATTGATATAAGAGTGTCATTATCCAAGAAACTTTAAAATGATTTGAAAAATGACAAATAGACGAATGCTGAAAGCAAAAAGCTGTGATTTTAACCCACAGAATTCGATAATTAAAATTTCATACATGGAGTGAATAAATAAACTAAGTACTAAGTATTTATGGAAATTTGGTTTACTCTCAAGTTACTTTCAGCCAAGCCTGAATATGTGTGTGGGGGGATGCGTGCGTATATGTGCGTGTGTGTGTTGTGTGTGTGTGTATATATAT
>NC_068983.1:126716629-126717547 GCF_001194135.2 Octopus bimaculoides | reverse complement strand
TATATATATATATATATATATATGTACATATATATATATATATATATAAGCAAAAATGTCGATAAGCAAAACAAATTTCAATCATTCGTTGTTTTGTATGTAAACGTGGGAGAAAACCTGGGGAAAGACGATAACTGAATATTGGATTATACAAACGGATGTGTTGTGATAGAAAATGTAATAAAATTGAAAAATGAGAATTTGAAAAGAGAAGAATGAGAAAAGAAAAAGAAAGAAAGAATTCGTGGAGAGGGAAAATTAAAGCGATCTTTTGCAGATCGTTTTATTAAACTATTGAGAGATAGGAAGCGAGTGACTCCGGAAATGAAGTGCAATTTTTACCACAAAAATTGTAAAACTAGCAAGAAACAGGAAATTTATCAAAATGTAAATTTATTTATTTATTTATAATTCACAATGATCTAAGCACTCAGCAAATTCCGGAGTTACATGTTTATTAATTACAAAGCTGTACAGAAAGATTTGTATTCGTTTCTAATTAACGGTAAATCTTTTGTTTTAGGATCATGGTACACTCGATTAAGTCACTTATGTTTCCTTAAAGTCTGAGTGATACTTATTAAGTAACTGAAAGGTAAATATACTCTTCTGATTTGAACTAATAAATAAAAGGGTCCAAAAGAAAAAAAACTTTTGTCGTATTTTGTTATTATTTACATAAAATTAAACTATCGTCGACAGCATCGAAGCCTTGCCATCGCATGTTCTTTTCTATGTCTCAGGCAGCAAATCGAATGACAAAATAGTAGAACTAGACTAAGATATCGTTCTTCTTTGTAGGAATTCATTTCCTTTTCATTTTCATAAATCTCATATATACCCATGTGAATTGTAAAGGTCTTCCCTACTAATTGTGTATTAAATAGTTAAGCCAGTGAAAAAAAATGAATGTTTTCA
>NC_068983.1:126703741-126716619 GCF_001194135.2 Octopus bimaculoides | reverse complement strand
TATATATATATATATATTGTTGTATTTCGGGAGAGTCATTTCTTTTATGTTTTTGTTGCCAAATAAACACACTCACTATATTTACATAAACCCAATTCGGTCAGGTATGCGCCATTCGGAAAATTTTACAGCCAGAATTGTATAGCTCCTGTTCTGTATTCGTTTTCGAATGAAACAAAATGAGAGTTCTTGCTGGTTTTGTTCTAGAGATGTTTTTAAAATTCCAAGTCAACTCATATGAAGCTAACTCTATGTTTAATAATGAGTTTTAGAAGTACGTCAATGAAGCTACTAATTCCATGTACCTCACAGAACGGACCTGCTACAATTGCTATCATCTTGAGATCTCTGGCATATAGCATATTAATAACTAATGCGGATGAACTGCTATAGGCTTGATTTATGACTTCACTTGTATGAAGTTTTGAAGTCCATACAAGTTATTGGTGTTACAGACAAATTGTGCAAAGAATTTATTTCCCTTTTTCGTTAAAGCCTTGATATTTATAATTATTTTGAATTTTCGGAATTTGTTAATTTCTTTCGCACTAAGTCACGAAGAAGAATTACTACAGGGTTGTTCAGAGTTCATAATGACTAAAGCATTACTTTTATCAGCTTCTTTAATAACTATATTGTAATCGTCGTCGAGATCATTAATTATTTCCCTTTCTTTTCGGTTTGCTGTTCGCTTAAATTTCAGATGTGCTAATAAGTTATAGGAGAAATTGCTGACAAAATCACCAAATTTGTCCAGAGTTTAGTTCCTACCTTTTGTTTTCAGACTAGTTACCAATCGTTTCATATTTGCCTGTAACTTTCATTTTTATAATTCCAAATTTACTCAGATGATTGAAAAGAAGATATGGTTTCTAAGGAAATATGTTTGTGTATTGTAAGTGTTAAACGGAATAGGCAGAATGTTAATGGCATTTTGTCCGACAATATTACTTCTGTCATAAAAGATATTACTTCTCATTTTATATGAGCTCAGTCAGGCAGAGCTTTTTCAAATCGATAAAATATGGTACTATTCACGTAGTTGATCCAATTTAATAAAACAGCCCTTTCCACAAATATTCGGAGTGTATGCCTATGTTAAAAAGAATTATAACTTGTCTATTAGTGAAGTACGAGGTTTAAGACCGATTTCTTCCATATATTAATCAGGCAGAGCCACCGCTTGGAGGTGTCTTCGCTAGCTAGAGGAAAAGTGTATTTTATTTCTGTTTAGCATTGAGGTATTAAGCCCAGGCAATAATATACAGACAACTAGCATGCGAAAAGTTTTTAACAAACACTAGTAAGGCATTTCTCAAAGAGTGTGCATGATAGAAGTCAGGATACTTGCCGAAGGTGCCACGTCATGGATGGGCTTCGGAATGAGGAGTTGCTAAGTTAACATCCTACCGCGCTGTTCTGTTCACGTTTGTGATGCTGCTATAGGAATAATTTTTAAAAAATATAATCGATTATGCAATATGGGTGATAACTCTTGACGGAGTTCTCTCCCACATGCAAATATATTTCCGTAGTAGAGAAGATAAGTTATTGGACTTAGGTGTGAGTATATTAGACAGGCGGTTTTGGCACAAGAATTTGCTACCATGAAACTGGCTATGCTATCGCGTCATAGAATTTCGATCTCACTGCACTGCGCTATTTACGTGTTGGAAATTTGTAATATACGATTTTCTAAGAAGGAAAATTCTGTGATAATTACGGTTGGATATTTTCTACTTAAATAATAAATATATTTGATCGGATTACCACAGTTGCATATCTTGAACAAATACCATCATTGCATTCTTTTCGTCCTATTCCAGTGGCGATATTACTGTTAGTAAACCTCTGCCCAGACAAAGATATGCTTCACATCAGCTTTAATCCACTGAAAACTGGAGAAGTGTTCTTTCACTTCCACTAGATACGGGAAATATATGCATTCTATCATATATTTTTGTCCACATAATTTAGGTTATTCATGCAATAATAATAGGGTTAGTTTGCTTTACTGATCAAGTTTTGTTACAAAATATATACAAAGATGCATTGCTGACGTCTATTGTTCCGTTTATGGTAGCATTATTAATCAAAAACATTAAAAATTTTTTTTTTTACAAATTAAAACGGCTGCAAAGTGGTGGATTCATTAGCATGCCGGAGAAAAAGCTTGTCGGTATTTCGTCTGCCATTACGTTCTGAGATCAAATTCCAGTGTGATCAAGCTCGGTTTTCTTTCTTTCAGGGTCCAGAGATTAAATACCACTCGAGTACTGCAGCCGATGTACTGGGAACACCACCACTAACAGCAACAATTTAAAAACCGTACGAAAATCTAAACCAATTTTATACAAAATAAATTTTAAATTATTTTAATTAAATACTGTTCTTGAAAATCCTTTCCATTTAATTTCAATAAGAATTTTATAAAACTCAGCATTAAAAAGATAAATACCTCCCACTTGCTGGAAGAAAAAGAAAAGTAAAAAAAATACAAATATTAACAGAATAAATGAACAACACTGAATTTATTACTAATTGAGGGAATCTTCAAAATATTGTCAATTTCTGCCGAAATGTATAATTATGTTTTTAATAGTATTGAAATATTTTAAAATCGTTTTAGTTTTCTTCATCTTTTTTTTCCCCCTTTGTTTTAATGAATTATTTCATTAAATGCTTTCGCTGCCTTTTCACACATTCAAGAACCCAAATATAGAAAAAATTGTTTTCGTTTAGATGTATCTAACAATTTTCAGTAAGATTCAAAATGGCCATTAGAATCTTTGTTAATGTTTTGTTACTCTTACTATTTCTTCGTCATTAATGATTTTGGAAACCGTACAGCAGCAGCAGGCTCCAGTAATACTGCTGTTTGTAGTGCTTATTGTCGTAATAGTGAAATATATTTTCAGTCAGCAATACCTTGCTATCCTCATCTCAGTCCAGTTGAAGGATTTGCTATGTTATCGTTTATCTACAATTTGTTAATTATAGTTTATTTCTGTAATCAATTACGCTTAATTTAATTTGACTGCATGTGATTAAAATATGATGTGGAAAGAATGTCAAGCACAATTTTTTGCTCTTGTCATAAATGCTATCCATTTATTAAATTATTGGATGTTGTTTCCGTTTTTTTTTTTCATCTTTTCTGTTTCATTTTCTGATGTAATCGTTCCTTTTTAAAGTATATTTTGATTAAAAATTGTTTAACATTTTACTTGTGTTTCTTCTTTTAGGGAGCTTAACTTACAACTGAGGACAGAAGAGAGAAAAATGGAGAGATGTTGCTGCTGGTAGTGATATTGCTGATGCTACTACAACTACTGGTGCTGCTGCTGCAGCTAATGATGATAAATGTGGCCCCTGTATGAAGATTAGTGGCTTAAAAAAAATTTTGAAATGGTAGAATATCTTCCCCAAATACGAACCTGGAAGGTCACTTAAACGGGATTTGTCCCAAGTTAAGCCCCAAAGTTCACCACCACAACAATCACAAAATCAAAAATGTAAAAGAACTAGATGGAACCGGGAACAATATAACGAAGTAATATACGCTTATTACCCCAAGAGAAACACACTGCAAATTCTTAAAGAATTTGGAGGAACCGAAATCCAGCTAGCAGACCAAACCTGGATGAACACAGATTAGCATATGTTAGAAGAGATATCTTCAGAAATACCAGACTCACAAATGCAGAATTAACCGCTATTAAAAAGGTGGTAGAGAATGATCTAAATATAAGTCAGCAAAGAAATAACGAAGCAGATGGTAGGAAACTTGGACTATAAGCATTGACTGAAAGGCGACCATCTGCCGAAACTACTCAAAAACCTGGAGAAAAAGGAAAATATAATGACCCTAGAAAAAACAGCCAGGAAAATGATGTCGAAACAGAATTTGAAGACCACATATTTGCTGAACAACACAGAAAAATCTTTGATTGAAATGAAGCAACAAGTTCTGAATGAGCTTGCAGTTGTAGGGCATACAAATATGATTGAGAGGGAACCACACCATAAACTCGCAAATGCACACCAACATAAAACACATAAAAATTGGCAACTGTGTTACACAAGAAATCATACAACGACAAAAACCCGATCTTAATAAGTTAAATGAAATTATTTACTCTGTTGCTAAGATAATCGAAAGACGTTGTTTAACAGTCAAAAAGCCAACAATACCAAATTCGAAAAGAAAATCAAACTAGAGAAGTAGAATTGAAACTGAGATTGAATCATTGCGAAGAAGGGTATCAATATTAACTGAGCTAATCTCTGGAAATGATATAAGATCAAGGAAAAGCAGGAAGATTGTGAGAAAATATGACCTCTCAACAAGAGAAGATCTAATGTCAGCGAAAGGAACACTTAATCAAAAAGTTCAAGCAAAAGCTCGGAGAATACGCAGATTTGAGAAAAGAATCAAATTCTACAAGCAAAATAAGAGATGTTCAAATCCAATGTTAGAGTTTGGCGGTTCCACCCATCATATTGATGTTATTGGTATTACGAGTACTGTTCACACTGTTACAGGCGTATGCGAGGGTGCCGACGATAGCTACGAGGATGCCACACACGCTGCATATGCATCCCTCAAGAATCTTACATGCTCCTTCTCTCTCTTCTTAGTGGCTAACATCATCACCTTCGTCATGTCTTTCTAATATCATTATGAATATTTTGATATTTATGATTATAATCATGGACGGTAATCAGGTATGTACTCCATTTGTAAGACGCGTCTTTCCACAGACAATCTCTTTAACGGAACTGCAGTCCTGGTTCAAGAAAAACCAAAATCATGCACCTGGCGACTGGAGTGGCATCAAGCGATCACTGTTTTCTACCAGTCATGTGTTTAACACTATCACATCGTTCCATTGTTGTTTAGTGTATTTAGAAGAGAAAGCATTATTTAGAATGTTGTCGCTAAATCTCTTGTTTGAAGGTAATTTCGTTCTTCCTTTTCAAGAAAGAGACAGAGGTCAAGAAAACCTTTATGTTTAACGCCATCCTTTTCTAACTGTTTCATGCAAACAAGATGAATGCAACAATCTATTTTAAGGCGTGTTGTCCTTTGATGCCTAATATTTTGAAAGTAAAACAATTAGTTAGTAGATGACACATGCGTGTCATTTCACTAATAAAATCGTGTATTTATTTCAATTTCATATAATGTTGTAAAGTAACAAGGCAAGCCTTACCATGAATAACATACTTACTTACATCATTATTTTTACAAACACAACTTTCACAGTTACTTAAACATTCCGACTACGTAACATCTCTGTCTGTCTCCCTTTCTTTCTCTCTCTCACTCAGATTCACTTTTTCTGTATATACACATACGCATACATCGCATACATGTGTGTGTGTGTGTGTGTGTGTCTGTGTGTGTGTGTGTGTGTGTGTGTGTGTGTGTGTGTGTGTGTGTGTGTGTGTGTGTGTGTGTGTGTGTGTGTGTGTGTGTGTGTGCACAATCAGATATTCCAAAGTTTGGTAGATAGATGCGCACGTGTGTATGTAAATATAAGTGAATGCACACAGATATACACTCTATTTCAAAGAATATAGGCAATATTCTTTCATATACTGCCTATTCATTACCATTTTCTACGATATAAATATTATTGAATATTCTTATCTATTCATAAACGAACACATCACGAAAGTCGTTACCTTCCTGCGCTTTAACTAAACCAATTTTTTACCTACTTCCAAAATGTTTTAACAGTTGGAACCATACAATGATGTAACGTATAAGTAATCTGTGTAAATCGTTCAAAATATTAGAACAGGTGCAATGTATTTAGAGAATTCTTTAACGCATTGGATAAAATTACTTGATTTGGTTAATTACAACCGAAGACGATTTGGATTACTTCGTTGCAGATTCGATCAAATAAAGCGGCAGTCAAGTACTAAATTAAAATTCAGGAAACTTTACGCCTCCTACAGAAGCCTCTCAAATATGTAACTTTGTACCAGTGTTATAAATCAATATTTCATCCCAGACGTCCAGAAAAAGAAGTTAAAATTTAAATGAGACAGGATAGTAAAACTAACATATATAACTGAATATGCTATCTCTATTTTCGAGTTAATATAAAAATAGAGTGGCTGTATATTAACCTTATAACTTTTTCACAACCTAATAATCTTATACTGTAATTCGATGAATAATTTCCTAAAAGTCAGGAAAGTAACATCTATTTTGCTTTATTTGATAAATACATCACCCCAAATTAGGAAATCAATCATCATTTTTGACACAAATCATGCAAAATTCTAGTGTGGTTCATAACGTCTACTCAAGTTTTTACCAAACTTGGTGGGCTGACGCAATGCAATGCAGAAATTGTATACAACTGAAATTTCAGCTTTCTATTTGAAGTAGTTTCGGAGTTATGAACTTTCAAATCTATAATCACTAGATGGCACTATATTCGCACTTCATTATTTCCGCTGCCTAAATCCTTGTAAACGCAAGAGAGAAGTGGAATAAAAGTATTTATACATTTTTAAGATTACTGAATTGAAATTGCTCTATGTAAAAGTTCAAAATTAGGCTATTATAAGACATAGGCCTCTACAAGCATTCGATAACACAAATTTGTTAATAAAATACATATTTTAGCTTAATAGGATTAATTCCAATTGTAAATAACTGTTTAAGAAAGTGGCTGCAGAATGCTAGCACATTTTTAAACATAACAAAGAAATAATATGCTTTGTTAGATAAAATAAATCAAAGCTGAAGTTTTTCCTTCTTTTTACAAACATCATAAAGATCGTGAAGGCACTTGATTGCCCGTTCTGCATTCTGATTTGTTCTGGGAATTTCCAGTTTTGATGGTTCTCGACTTTAAACGTTTTTTATGAACTTGCAGGCTACCACATAAATTCTGGTGATCCTGTGCATTGAACATCTGGTCAGTAAACCAAAAATCTGCCCAGCTGTAAGAGATGAATCGGCAAACATAGAGAAGGAAAACTCTTCTCTCTAGTGGAAGAATATATGCCAAAAGTGTATTGCTGGAGAATTCCATGTTACATTACTTAAGTTGGGTAGTTTTTGAAACATTACAGTAGGAAATTTACTGGTTTCTTCAAAGAAACGAAAACAGCTGGTCAAATGAAATATAAATGTCATGCCATATCGCCATCCTGCTGATTCAGTAATCTTTTCTTCACCATTGTTGAAATTAGCCTTGAGTTTCTCGTAACTTCTTAGAAGCTCTGGGATGAATGTATATTCAATTTTTTTTCCTCCAAGCTCATTATCCATTGCAGCACGTAGAACTCTATCAAGGATATAATGCTGACAACCAATAAATTGCGGTTTTTTCAAACTATTTTGAGCAAACAGTCTTTGCAACTAAATAACAATACCATTTCTTTTCCCAGTGTTCACACTTGTATCAGTGGCAATCGTCTTTACACAGTTCCATAAATTGTATTCATCTAAAACAACTGTTATTTCTTTCACAACAGTATCAGCTTTCCCTTTAGTAATTGGAGGGCTTCTAATTTAACTTATCTCTGTTCATTCTTTAAAACTAACACTTGGTATTCTTGGTGATCAATACGATTACCACCAAAATGCAATGTACAGTTTTCTAAATGTAGTGTTTTTTTCATTTTCCTTTCTAGCTTAACAGCTTCTTTGATAGTCGATCTGTAAATACCAGATTGGAAAAGAGTCTCGACATTGATTACATCTTGAAATAATTGTCGATAAACTGTTGCTGTTATGGGGGTTGATTGCTTTGAAGATATTACTAACTTGGCTGCAGTTCCAGTTTTGCTATACTTCATCCTTGTTTATGTGGATCCTTCATCTGATTTTTCGAACTCTTTATATTCACTTTCAGTCTCTGCTTCAGACGTTGACGATGACACTAGAGTTGCCTGGTTGAAGTTGGCACTAAGGAAACTTTTCTTTTAGATGGATGGATCGATAGCTGTGGAACTGGTTGCTTTTCCTGTTGCATACCCAAACTGTCCTTTGCTTGCAATTTGAAGATAATATAACTTTCTATCCTCACTGCACAGCCATTCACCGTTTTCCTTTGTGATGTCAAAAGTTCCTTTCAATGAATCGTATTTTCCTCATTTATACATTTATCGTAGGTATTCAGAATTTTTCTACTTTTGCTTGTACGTTTTAAATGGATAAATATGGGAATTTTAATTTCTTTTGCCATAAAATATTACTTCTTTCGAAATTTCCTTTGTTCTTTCTTTCCTTTGATGGTACCTCCAGGGAACAGGTAGCGACCGACAATTTGAAGCTTCATTGGTACCCTGCAGTTGTTTTCCAAAGAATGCTTTCTAGAGGAACAGGTCTTCTTTACCTATGTGAGTCTTGAATTGCACGAATTTCTTCGTTCAAAATTTTCTTTGTTTCTTTGAGTAACACAAGCACTTCTCGTATGAGACATTATTTTAGATACTCTAGTTGGATAAACCTACTATTTCTGAAAAACAGTTAATATAGTCAGAGTTTTTAGCGTCACATAAATAAAAAGGAGAGGAAGAGGATATGTCCTAAAGTAGGGCGTAAGTGGTAACAAATTAAAAAATCTATAACCCCTAAACTACTTAAACTTAAAAGCTGAAATTTGAGATATACTGCTTCTGCATTGCATTAAGTCAGTAAACCAAGTTTGGTAAAAACTTGAGCGGGCCTTATGACCCCCACCCCGCACCTTAAATTTTGCATGATTTCGGTCAAAAGCGGTGTTGGATTTCTTCAGTTGGGGGTGATATTTTTAGCAAAATCTTAAAACGAATGTTATTTTTCCTACTTACATAAAATTGTTCATTGGCTTTCATACAGGAAATTGTTTACTTCCACCAAAAATCACAAAGTCATAACCCTACTGTATATGTTGCAGTTAACATAATGTGATACTAACTTTATTCACTCCCTTCTCTCATTCTTAGTGTCTCTCGCGCACTCTCCCACTTTCTTTCTCTTTCCATATACACTCACACACACACGTGTGTACGAACAGGTGTATAGAAAGGTAAATAGATAAATAAGCATACTAAGAATAAATGTTTACAAATGAAAAGGATATATAAATTGTTTTCATTGCAAAAAGGTCCTTTCAAGATGTGGTTTCCTGTATTAATACAGGACTTCACTTTGAATCATTTGCTAATCAAGTCATCTGTAGGAAATAGCTAATTTATTACGAGCATACCGTATATGCAGAGTGTGAAACTGCAATGTTAACTCCTTGGAGGACCAATTATCTGCAAACGCAGACATAATGACTGTAACAATGCTGTGTATTTTACAGTGAAGTAATTCATGGAACAGTGACGTTTCGAAAAATCGTTTTTTATCAATTCTTGTAGATACTGCAGAAGAGAGAAACTGTGCGTACTATCAAGAAAGCAATGCAAATAATGCAAAACGTATGTTGTCTGGGAATCTGCAGACGTACATATTATATATGTGTGGGAATATCAGTCATATGCTGAAAGATTCAGATATATGTGCACATATGTATGAGTGTGTATGAATACAATATATAGTAAGTAGCAGCGATTGCGTTTTTAGGGATAGAGATAGGTATAAAACGACATGGAACGGGTAACAGAGGGTTAATGTGGTAGAGAGGAGCGGATTAGGTAGACGTTTCAGTGTAATAAATGAGTCTGGGAAAAAGCAGAGCAGATAATGGCACCTTTAATTAATCAATTAGTTTTCTTTTACATTGTCCACAACCGTAAATATGAATTACCGCACTGAATGACTCAATCGTTTACATATGTTTGTTCATAGGAACAAGGAAATTAAATGAAATATAAATTAGTGTAATAGAATTATTACAGAAATAACCAAGTATTAGACTGCACTACAAAATTTGAAGAATCACCAGAAAACAATAAACTATCTATATGTTAATATATACGCTAAACGAATCAAGAATATTTCAAAAGAAATTCTCTGAGGTTTAGCCAAGCTATACACATTTTTGTAATGAATGAAAAGATTTGATTTATTGAATATCATTTTTAACACAACACGCACTAATTATTGGGAGGCAATGTAAATCAACTATCACTCTTCTCCAAAAATTGATGGCCATGTATCTAAAGTGGAAACGTCTAATGTTATCAATATTATTGTTGCTTTTGATTACATCGATTCCAGCGTTCAACTGGTTATATTTTGTATTACCGCTGAATAAAGTGAACGACAAACTCAACAATAGGATAATTTGAACTTAAAACATAAAGCCGGAAAAAAAGCCGCTATGTATTTTCCCAGCACTGCGTCTCTAATAAATTCTACAGATTTTTAAAACGGTGAACTGGTAAAATCATTAGCACGTCGGAAAAAAATTATTGATGGTATTTCGTCCGTCCTTAGGCTCTGAGTCGAAATTGGTTTATCATTTCGGGGTCGATGAAATAAGTACTAGTTCAAGTCCTGAGGTTAATGTAATCGACCTCCCCCTATCCTCAAAAATACTGGTAATGTGTCATCATTTAAAAACAAATATTTTCGTTACTGTTGTTGGTATTTTAGTAGTGGCTATTTTGTTGTTAAAATGATCAGTTGCAGCAGTACCATTATCATTCCCACAACTATCAGCATCCTTATTATTACTGTTTGGCCGTACACTGTTTTTTTTTTTTTGTGACGTTCATTTCTAGTTTCATTCCTCATTGCCAAGACGTTGAATAATATTTGTGTTTTGATTTTATCAGCGTAAGTGGTGGAGAGTTTCGAAATAGTGTTGCCTGTCAAGGTCATGGCTTCACAATTAACGTTTCGCTAATAAAATTCCCTCTTTCATTCAATGACAAAGGGCAACTACATCTGATCACTATCAAGCAATATTTGCAGAAGTCTGAAACTTCGTGCACGCTTTCATCTTCACATACAATCTGAATCATTCTCTTCGGTGTGAGTGAAGGTAACAAATAAATTTTCTAAAAAACAAACACAAATAAATGTTATCTACAATAATAAAATTCTTTATTCCTTGGGCAAAAAAGTTAATAATAAAGAAATACGCTACTGAAACATTTGTGTTGTTCATATCTGATGAAGTGTTGATCGCTAGAATTCCAGTAAATACCATTACTTTTCACGTGACACTATCTATCAAGGACTAATTAAAAAGTGTTCGGTGTTTCTTTTTTTCTTTCTTTTCGGGGAAAAGAAATTAAAAGAGACTCATATTATTTCATAGTTTTGGCTTCTATCTCTTTTATGTCAAAAACAACCACGTAGAAACGTCCCAGTTGACTTTGGGATCCTCTCAAATGATGTATATATTTCTATAAACGTTTTAGCCGAACCGTTATATTTTGCATTAGAATACTTTTTACATTTATAAAACGATATAACAGCATTATTTTTTCGGTGTTATTATTATTATTATTATTATTATTATTATTATTATTATTATTATTATTATTATTATTATTATTATTATTATTATTTTGTTTCGTTTACGTAAGTAACAGGATATATAATTCCTAACAGTACGTAGTGGCGTGATCTACATATTTGATTAGCGGCATGGCTGACATAAGGTATTTATGAAATTTAATGTAAGGTTACAAATACAATTCAGTGAATAAATTCGTTTATGATACACCTCCTGCTTGGAACCTTATGGAAAAAACAAAATTTTGACCAGGAATATTGATAGTTCCTTTCAGAAAATTGAAACAATGATTAGGAGAAATAAATAGTGAAGTATTTCGAATTTGCGCTGCAGTATAACGAAAATTGAACGTAATAGAAGGTCATATAGGATTACAAAATGAATACTATTCTATGTGTACATCTTTAGATATATTTGGCAAGTGATGGGACAAACTTAAAGGAAACCAATAATAAATAGCTGACAACGCTAGAGTAATTAGATAATATCTTTTATAATCAGACATCAAGATAAAAATATAGAAATAGAAGATAAAAATATATAAATACAAGAATAAAAATATATAAATAGAATATAAACGAACACAAGTCGTAATTGGAATGTACAACAATGAGAAAAAAAAATTTAAAAAACAGAAAACGCCTACAAAATCAACAAAGGATATCTATCAAATAGTGATAAATTTATATGTAAAGAACTAGAAATAGTGAAAAGAGAAGACATTCTCTTACAAAATGTGCTTTGTGAAGAAAGACCTCTGCCATCAAGTAAATAGAATTAGGTTGAATGTATTCACTAATGAAGTCAAATCAATGCTCAGTACAATATATCTGTCAAAAGGTTGGATGAAGATTGCAAATGCTGCACATGAGAGGTAGTTGGCGTTGTCAGTAAAATAACTGATATACCTACTTACATACTTCCAAGCGTGTGCAAACACACACACACACACACACACACATGCACACAGATGGATGGATATATATATATATATATGGGTACAGAACGTCACCAACAGTAAACAACATGAAATACGAAGATAAATATGTTCAATAAGCAAACAGCGAGAGAAATAATAGGGGGAAATATTTCTCCAGTATTCGCTATTTTAACTCCGTTCATTACTAGTGACCCTCAATATTTATTATCGTTTGGTTTCCTTGTATGTCTCCATGCTCCTGTTTTTGTTCCAAAATCTTACTCTCCATAAATCCCAAATTTGATTTTGGTACTTATGGGTGCAACTGTATTCGAAGACTCATATTTTCGATCAGTGCTCGAAATGAGGTGTAGATAGAGAGCCGACAACTGATGAAGGGTCGTTCTTTGAGTTACTTGCCCCGTTTTCCATTTCTTACTCTTGTTGTTTGCGTATTGAACTCATTTCCTATCATATTTCATGTTGCTTACTGTTGGAGATGTCTTGTACCCATATATGCATATATA
>NC_068983.1:126687874-126702957 GCF_001194135.2 Octopus bimaculoides | reverse complement strand
ATATATATATATATACATATATTATTTATATAATTATTTGACTGAACGCAACGCATCCATTTCCAAGTAAGTTTATTTAATCTTACTGATGTGACTCTACTCTGTATTGTTTTCTCCCCCACCCTCACCATCGTTTTCTCTCTTCCTTTGCTCTAAATCCCTATTTCTCCCCTTCACTGTTTTCTATCTGTTTATCTCTCCTCTTCTTTCTCCTTTTCTCTCTCTCTCTCTCTCTCTCTCGTTGCTCACATGTGACCATTGTCCATCTTTCTTTTCCTCACGTGATCATCTTTCTTTTCTTTCAGGTTTGTTCCAAGGATTGGACGTATTCTATCTCTCCTATCCTTTCTCTTGTCAAAGAAAATATTTCTCGAGCGTTCACTATTTTACGCCTGTTCTGGTCTAACGACATGTTTGTTTTCGTTAGGTTTCCTTGTATATCTCCACTGTTCTGTTTTTCTCCCCAACTTTGACCCTCCATAACTCCCAAATTTGAATTTGGTACTTGTAGGAGCAACTGTCTTCGAATAATCATATTGTCTCTCAATACTCGAAATGAGGAGTAAATAGACAGCCGACAGCTGATGAAAGGTCGTTCTTCGTATTATTTGTCCTGTTTTCCATTTGCCTCTCTCGTTGTTTACGTATTGAACTCATTTGTTTTCGTATTTCATGTTGTTTATTGTTGGTGACATCATTTTGTATCTGTAAGGCCCCGCATCTCGCTTAAGGACTACAGAGAAAATATTTTTTTTACTGAACCTAAGATTAGATTTACATGCCCTGCAAAATCTGATTTAGGCAAACTAAGTAAAATTATCCTTGACAAATATATACATTCACTTAAAAAATAAAATAGCTGTAGAATTATGACCTAATACTCAAAACGCACTAACTTGGTTTTCTAATATTCAGAGTAAAAGCAAATACAGATTTCTGCAGATTCATATTGATAATATTCCTCTATAAATCCTACATTATTAAATAGCACTCTATTATTTGCTCGAGAAAAATAGGAATATATCTATAAAGGAAATTAAAGTAATTCTTACAGCAAGTAGATCATTTATAAAATTTGATAACAAATATTGGGCAAGGAAAGATAACTCTGACTGTCTTGATGCAACAATGGGTCTTCCAGATTCTGCGCAGCTAACTGACTTAGTGGGAATTTATCTTCTCTCTATGCTACATGATGAATTCCCAGAGATTGAGGGAGGATTATATAGGGACTATGCATTGTTCCTTGTAACAAAAAAAAAACTTCTGTAATAGATGTATGAAACTTATTAAGAAACGACTGTAAATTCGGCCTTACTATCTCTATTGAGAGAGAGAATATAACTCTATTAATTTCTTAGATGCTAACATTAATTTAGCAACAGGACTACATAAACTTTAAAAAAAAAAACTAACTCAGATATTAAATGGATATATTCCTAAAGTATTAGCAAAAGAATATCTTACTCATCTTCCAATGAAGAAATATTTAATAAACCTGAAGACCAATACGATATAGCATTAGCTAATGCTGGTTATAATGATAAAATAAAATACATTCCACATATAGAAATAATGGATAATTATAATAGTAACAACTGTAATAATAATAATAATAATAATAATAATAATAATAATAATAATAATAATAATAATAATAGTCAATAAACACAATGCATTTTGAATCCCTCAATACTGAGCAGATTAACTTCTCGGTAGACGAAACAACCTTGGCCTTCTTTGGAACCGGTAAGGAGAGATATTTTCACTGCATAAATTGTATCTTTATCTCTGGCTCAAAGTGTTGAATCCTCACTCACCATGGCTTAGGAAACGTTCAAGTAAAACAGCTATATCTGTCTCAAACGATGTCATATTTTCCCGTGATGTGATCAGCCTTGTGTGCTTTTTATCAAGTGTCAGAAGCCGAAGCCCCCACCATCACCATACCAAGTTCATTGTACACAGCATTCTCAACTTTGTCACAAAATATACCAATAGCATTGAGTATTTGATTTATAGTCAATCACCTGTCAACCATTACCACGGTAAATTTTTTCCTCGGTGATGGCAGTTTAAAGACGGCCAAACTTTGGGGTCACCTTCAAAAATCTCTCTTCCTCTCCTAAACGCAGCAGTCAAATATTTCACCACTAAAGTTGGAGCGTCATCTTCTAATGTGGCAATCACTTTTCTGCTGGTACATGATAACACCACAATGCCAAATTTTGTCAATTTTCAAGAGATTCTCTACTAGTTGCATTTGAAATCTTTGAACGTGAAATATCTAGTTTACATGGGAAAAAATAATGCAGTTACTAATAAAAGTCGAAATCAATACACGCAAGATTTCACAGCTCTAGTAGCACTCCTTCATTGTCATCCTGTGAATCTTTCAGCCCACCCCGGTAAAATGAGAGAAATAAATGTAAAACAAATCAAGGAATAAAATAGACGTTGGGATAGCTAGCATTATGATAGAGTTGAAAAAATAAACGAAACAACAAATCTATGAAAATGAAAATACAAGTGGCAGCTTCAAGATAACTAATGACTAAAATATGCAATTAATTGCCTATTGACAGGAAGCATCATATGCGTTGTGAATATTACCACCAGGAAATTTTAATCCAGTTAGCTTGCTGGGTGTGGGTGAAGATACACAGTCATGCTTAAAGTGATAATTTAATTTAAATGTTTACACATATGACGTTTTAACTGTAATTCACATTGCTGTCCTAGGCTAAAATCACGGAAAACTATTATCAGCAAACATCCATAAAATAAAAGTAAAGGTGTGTAAAATTGACTTGTTTACAAAGTATAATGTGTAACGAAAATGATAAAATGTTTTGAAAATACTGACTGGGCTGTATCTATGAAAACATGGGAGTTGTGAAAACATTTTTAAAGTGTGAACAAAGCGCAAAGCTCATTTCCAATATCAATCAGTAAACTGTCTTTATAAGCAGTTTCACGAAGCAGAACATGAGAAATAATAGTTTTAATGGAGAGAAAGTAACCAAATAAATGTATATGCTGATGTAGTAACCACACAGCATATAAAATCGCTTCTGTGGCTATTATCCTCCGTCAAACTAAAATGTGGAGGAAATGTTATTACTTATAAATGTTAGAGATAAACAGAGAGACTGAAGAATAAATAACAATACATCATACAGCGATACCAAATATGTTAGTTAGAAGGTTTTTGAAGGAATAAGGAGAACGAAGAAAAAATTCTTCCTGCAATATCATTATAACAATAAAAAAAAATCACTTAGATGTGGGAAAAACTTAATACTTAGCACAATGCTACACAAATGCTTAATGATGTCTAAAAGACACAGTAATTTATGTTACAGCTCGTTAATGGAAAGTCTTTCACAAATTAAACTATAACCACTCATCATTATTTTCAGCTTTAGATAATATGCTTGACTTTTTGTTTTCGTTTACTCCTTTCGTTTTAATTCAACTGAACCCAATCAAATTGACATCATTTGCTCATAGGAATTTAACTACTATTAAATGAGAAAAATATATGCGGTTGTTTACGAATAGCAAATTACTAACCAAAATCAAACTCCAAAGCAGGTTAAATCATGAACAATACGACGTGCGATTGCTTAGTTCCGAAATCTGCGTTGATAAATGTAATCACATTTAGAAGCATTCCTGTTATCAGTTGTGACCATCAGCAAAGCACTTGGATAGCATTCTAGATTTATTCTGACTTTTTTATGACGTTAAAGCATAAAGGTCCGAAAACATTAATGGGTTAATAGGATTCGGGAACGGTATTGTTGAAATTGAAATTAAAAGGCACACAGAAATATTAAAATAATCGTTACGAATTCTCAATGCACAATTGCACATTTTTGTTGGTGACGTTCGTGGCAGGTCTTCCAGATTGATCATCGTCTTCCAGGGATGGTATTCCTCTTTTGAAAGTGCCGTTCCACTCGAAACATTGCGTACGACCCATTGCTTCGTCGTTCTGCGAAAATATGCCCAATGTCTCTGTAGCAGACTTCCAAAGTTTAAGACAAAATTGCATGTTGGCTCTTTGTTCCTGTCCAAGAAATTTTGCAGACTACAGCATACACATCATTACAAAATCACAAATTTCACAACTTGCGAAGTAAACATTTCAATGTCACTTAGCACACTACCTCATGAAGGTCACCGTTAGCTCTCCCTTCACACGCATTCATGTGTTGCCATCTGTTGGCATGCTACAGAACTACCAGGCAACTTTTTGATATCTGCTGGTATTTATCTGTGGAAGACATTCTTTAAGTTCAAGTACATGGTGCATGAATCTCTCTTCCAATCTAATCAAAAATGTACAGAAGCTGCATCGAACATTCCCTACCTCTGCGAATTTCATATTTCTTAGTATTTACACGATTGTTTCCCTCTTAGAATTCATTCACTTTTCATATTGCACTCACTAGAAACGGATAAAACATGTTCAGTAATTTATCCTGTTGTCAGCGATTTCCTTCCGTAATTAGCTAGAGGACGCACAAGTGAATGCTTGCGCTCCTTCAGGATACCAGCGGTGGACATATTGGCGCCTTCTGTTGAATGGAGCATTATTTATTAAGGTTATGATGCCCTGGGTGCAGAAAATTATATTATTGTTAAGTGGCATTGTTGAAGCTGCTTTATATACAGAGTTGAGAATAGATGCGTTATAGTATTTCCCGCTGGCGGCAGTGTAATGTTTTATATAAGTGATAGAAACGAAGAAGCAAAGCAGACTCTATCACTAAGAATATTTGCGCATGATTTTTTTGTTTTATACTCATTTACGTGTAATTACTTTAAAACGTTTTAAAAAGTTACTATTTGTGATAGGTGACGTGTTAGCAATAATCACAATGAGAGCCATAATAATAATAATAATAATAATAATAATAATAATAATAATAATAATAATGATAATGATAATGATAATAAGCTATGCCAACACTATGGAATAACAACAGAAAAAGATAGTTTAGGCACACGCCAGAAAAGGTCACGGAAAAGAGAAAGCACCCACACTTTGGGATATGCCAATATAGACAGATAGAGAAATTAAGGCCAACAAGCTGGAGATCAAGAAAAAGTGCTTTCTAATTGATGTATCAATACCAACAGATGACAAAAGAAATGGAGGAACTTACAAAATACAAAGAGGTAATAGAGGTAACTCGAATGTGGAGTCTAAAGAGAGAAACAATTCCTATCATAGTAGACGCATTAGGCTTGATGAAAAAAATATTCATACAAATATATAACAAAAACAACAGGACTAACGAATATATATAACATACAGGAAATAGTACTACTAGACACTGCACACATCCTACGTAAAACACTCTCAGTGCAGTAACCATAAGAGCATCACAACAAACCACAACATATACCCAAAGCATACAGAGTTGTGCACGGTAGTGCAGTGAAAGCACGTGATAAAAATAAGACAACTGAATAATAATAATAATAATAATAATAATAATAATAATAATAATAATAATGAAGATGATGATGATGATGATGATGATGATGATGATGATAATGATAATTTTGGGAAATCTGTAAAACAAATACATTCCTTAACCAAAACAGTTCAGAAGTGTGGTAGGGACACCCGATGGTAGTGTATCTAGATATTTAAATGAAGCGTATAAAAAAAAGGGTGAAGATGGTCTTGAAATCCAACCCGAATGCCAAAAATGTGATTACCACAATGAATATCTGGGCAGTTGCGGTGGCCATATATAGGGTATCCATCCTCAAATGGACTATGGAAGAAATATCAACATTGGATATATGGATGAGTAGACGAGAAATTTGATGACACTGCATGGGCCGCTATACCCTAAAACAAACGTGAACAGACTGTATATGAAAAGAAAATATGGTGGCAGAGGACTAATTAGTATAGACCATTGTATAAGGAGTGAAAGGAGAATGCTTGGCGAGTATTTGATAAATAGTGATGAAGACGTGCAGCAATATGTCGCGAAAGATAAGGGTGCAAATGTAGATGAAATGGTGGGCAAGATAGGGTTTAATCTAAGAGCTGAGGAGAAGAGAAAAGAAGACCTCAAAATAAGAATGCTTGTATAGTTTGAAAAGAGCACACATGACGTTAAGGATAGTACAACATCGTGTGCATGGCGTGAGCGAGGTGATTTGAAGCGTACCAGCGAAAGCCTGATCATTGCTGCACAAGACCAGGCTCTCGCTACCAATTCAGTGAAGTATAACATCTATAAAACCTCTGACACCCAGAAATGCAAACTCAGGGGAAGGAGTGTGGAAAACGTGACCCACTTGGTAAGTGGATGTGAGAGCCTTGCACATAAAGAATACAAGCGTCGCCACGACAAAATGTGAGTGTATCTTCATTGGCTCTTATGCCGTACATACCAATATGAAGTAACAGAGAACTAGTATGAGCATGTACCAAGTAAAGTTATGCAGGAGGATGGAAAAGTAACGATACTCAGCAAAGATACAAGCATGGGATTTGATATAAATAAGTGTGCAATATCAGTCATGAGAAGGTAGTCAACAACGAAGGCATCCAATTACCAGATGGCCAAATTTTTGAAATCATTGAAAGCAGAGAGCTAACGACGTCAAAGCTAAATGGTCGGAATCTAGTGAAGGCTGTAAATACTTGGGCAGTTTCATTACTTAGATACTGAGCAGCTTTTGTCGATTGGACAAAAACTGAATTAGCAAAGCTAGACAGAAGAACTAGGTAGGAATTCAATATGAATGGAGGACTCCACCCAAGGGCACGAGTAGCAAGATTATACCTACCTAGATTGGAAGGTGGAAGACAGTTAATATCAATGGAAGACTGCGTGGAGTTAGCTACAGTAGATATAGATAGACTCCTACGTAGGTAATAGTGAAGAAAGTTTATTAAAAGTTGCTAGAGTCACAGCAAGACATAGGAAAAGCAAAACACCAAACAAACTTGAAAACCAGAAAAAGAAGAGCAATTATCTGACAGGCATGAGAGGCGTGGCATGGTAGATTCCCAAAGATAGTTTCAGCAAATAGTAGTAGCGAGACATGGTTATTGCTGCAGAAGGGAAAGCTGAAGAGGGAGGCAGACAGCTTATTAGTAGCTGCACAAGATCAAACATTGTTAACTAATTGGATAAAAGCAAAATAGACATGAACCAAGTAGACTTCCAATATAGATTATGCAAATCAAAAGAGGAAAACGTTACTCATACATTAAGTGAATGGAACAGAAAGAATAGAAGAAAAGACATGACAATCTAGGGAGAGCAATCTGATGGGAGCTTTGTAGAAAGCTAGTATCTGAACATACTGATAAATGGTATGAATATGAACCTAGTAAAGTACTAGAAAGTAAGAAGTACAAGATTTTGTGGGACGTTAACATTCAGATGACACAGTAATAGAAGCTAAAAAGCCTGATTTGGTAGAAGATAAAGAGAATAGAAAGTGCCGGATAATTGACTTTACTGACAAAAATGATGAAAACATTAATATGAGAAGTATAGCAAAAATAGCAAAGTACCAAGGCCTAGCTATTGAACTACAGAGACTATGAAAAATGGGGGGGGGAATGTATCCCAGTAGTTATAGGTGCATTGGGAACTATCCCAAAAGATCTGAACAGATGGATAGAGGAAATAGGCATAAAACCCATTTTAGTACAGCTGCAGAAGACAGCTAGGATAGTTAGGAAATTAAGAGGGTTCTTGGCATCTATCGTTACTTGCTGTAACACATTTAAAAGACTGACGTATAGAGTAGCACTGTGATAAATAGCCCTCCACTTCAAACTAGTACCTAGAAATAAACAGACCTGATATAATGTGTACATACATCAAAATGTGATGGAGGTTTTGCATTGCTGCAAGGGGACATTCTGAACGCTCTTGTAAAAGAAGAGTTGTGATTTAAAACCATTTGAGAAGCTATGTGTATACAAATTTAAACAAACAAATATTAGTTTTTTTTTTATTAGATGTATCAAAATGTGTATTAGCGTCTTATTTGTATCGTAGGATACACATTTTGACGCTTCTAATAAAAAATCGAGTATTTGTATTTTTACATTTATACAGACATAGTTGTTCCATTCAGACATGTTTGTTCTATAAAAGCTAAATTATTTAGCGTCAGATGTGGCAGTTTAGCTTAATGGTAAAGCAATAAGCCGGTGTCTTTGAGGTATACGGGTTCGAATCCCGTGGCTGGTTGCTGACACATTTTTCCTCCTTGAAAGGGTAATTTACCTAGCATTTCTGCTGTTCTAACTGCAATCCACCGTTCAAAAATATATCATCTTATTTCTATCGTACATTTGAGAGGAATTGTGTTATAGTTAAAATGCTTTTCTGGATGTTTGTTACCAGGAATATTATGATTAAAAACGAGTTTTCTTGGTTAGAGAGCAACTGATGTCTGGAGTCTCGGTAGTTGTGTTGCAATTATTTTTTATGGTTGCAATTATTCTTTATTCCCATTGGTTTCTTTTTGTTGTCTCTGGAGATGAGGGGAGGATGTGGCCCGTCTAGCATTATTGATGCAAGCAATGGTGTTACTGTAGTAATCAAACTGAGAGTAGCTTCAGCATGACTGAATTTCTTTGGTAGAAGACACGGTACGTTGTCACTTACCAAGTGAGCTGACTCATAATTGTACGCGTGGCATATAGGAAACCGGAGATTGAGTAGTAGCGTTGTAGAGAGAGTTTCTGATATAGAGATAGCATGAGATCTTTTTTTTTATCCTATTTTAATGGTGCAAGTTGGATAAAGCAATTATTATTTGTGGGATGTCATATCATTTGCGGGTGCTGTCGTCGGAGTTTTTTTTTTTTTTGTAATTTTAGAGTAATATCGTCGTTTGTACACAAATCGATTTGAGTGGGTCTGCGATCTTATGAAACATAATGTTGAATTGATAAGGATGGCAACGAAGAACAAGATGATATTTAATTAACGCCCCTGTTGAGGAAATGGATACGCCATTAGTCTCAAAGACACTAATATCACTGTTAAACATGGTATTGTTTTTTTTTATTCTTGTTAATTACGTCACTTCGTTCCCAATTTGTTGAGTGATTATTGAAACAAATGGCCGTAAGTTCACTGAAATTCGATAATTCTATATCTTCGCCTTTGATTTACGTCAATTAAATATTAACTTGAATGTTTCATCTACTGTCACTGACATCTACTTAATCATCATAGCGGTCATTACTATTTAGATAATTCGCGACTATATCTATAATTTCAGAGTCAGTTCTACTATACACGAGAAGAATGTCTGCGTTGGCATTCATCAACTGAAGCGCATTTTATTCACTAATCATAATTGATAGATCCTTGACACCAGATCATCTAACAGACGTAACATATGTTAGCGACTCATTAAGAACTCTCTTCTATCGTTCATGGAGTTCATTGGATACATTTTTCTCGGGTGAATTCCTTAATATCATGTATTGTCACAGTTTATATCAACCATCTTTTAATGTCGATTTTATTTTTACATTAACAGGGGTATTAGCGAAGTATCAGGCCCAAGCATTCATGTGTTATTTTTCAGCTGAAATCAGCTTGTATCAGCTTCGTTGCATCTCTCATACATTTCATTTTGTGATTTATGCTTGAATACGGTATGCGCAGTTTGATTGCAAATATACTGTAAAAGAATTGTTAAAAAAAAGGATATTTCGTTTACATTACAGAAATGCAGAATTAAATCAATTTTGGCACTGAACAATTATCTCATATCTATCGTAATCTTCAAAGCTTCTGATTTTCAGAAACGTTACAAAACCTCATTGCTTTAGCTTTTTGCGTTCTGAATTTAGAACGCAATGCTTAAAAAATGTTAGGATTGTTTCTACATTAGAAACAATTATACGGCAAACTCGGTGGCAATACAGCCCTTTCTAGCTGCACAATATACTACTGGGAAAATATTAAGGTTACTCCCACGTCTTTGTTCTTTCATAAACCTGGTGCCTGTTTAATCTGAACCTGTTAGCATGTTCCATTGTGATGTCGTCACAAAACTTCTCGAAATCTCATTTTGATATGCTTCTAAATATAAATTGCCAATCTCATGCAATTTCATTTGCACATTACACATACTCACCATTCAGATTCCCATCATGGAGAAACCAAATAAGTTTTTCGATTGTTATACTCGCACGTTCCTAGTCTGTGGGACTGTTTTTCTTTCACTAAACACATTCTGTTTGGAAATATCAAGATTCCGCATTAACACTTGAAGCGATCTTACTATATCTATAATTTAAGAGTCAATTCTACTATATACGAGAAGAATGTCTGCGTTGGCATTCATCAACTGAAGCGAATTTTATTCACCAATCATAATTGATAGATCCTTCACACCAGATCATCTAACAAACGTAATATCTGTTAGCGACTCCACACTGCAAAGATCACATCACAGAATATTGAAGAGTTTGGTTGGGAAAAATTTCTCATCCACCTTATTCTTCCGACCTTGCTTCCTCAGACAACAATTTGTTTCGTAGTTTACAGAATCATTTGAGGGACAACTTTCGCAAGCCAAGAGGAGGTCGAAACTGACATTTCAGAGTTCTTCGCTTTGAAATCAAAGGAATTTTACATTGATGGGATTAATAAAGCTTGTAAATACATGGAATGAAGTCATAGGTAATCAGGAAAAAGTATATTGATGATTAAATTTCAATTAACTATAACTTTTGATCACTTGCTTTCCTTCATTCAAAATTCGGACAGAACTTATGAGATGACCTGATAATCTACGCTACTCATAGGATGATTTTTCCATTGTCATGGTAGCAAATACATACCCACCATTACATTGACGCTGCTCACTCACACCATCTTGGCAATTTTCTTAACACTCAAATGCATTTTAGAATCTCTGGACTTAAACAATGGCAACAAATTTTCAATATGCATATTAATACCATAAACAGTTCTCACACCAATCCCATAGGTATCCTGCAGCCTCAACACAGAAACTATGATCAAGATGTTTGTAGCATTGCTACCTCGTTTTATTTAGACTTTGACTTGTATTTATGATTAATACATACACCAACAAGCACGCGCATTGCGATAGTTCTGTGAGGGAAAATGCAGTAAATGGAAGGTTGAATTGCGTAAAACGAGAGATAACATGCAAATACTGTGGTGTAAAAATTCAATCAGAACACACCAACTGCAATAACATCTGGCTAGAATTAGGAGTTGTGTAATTAAAAAGCAATATATGACTAAATTTATTCCATCATTGTATAATGCTTAATTCTACTACTATGATCAAATCATATTCCAAATACGTCGCTGTACAAAACTGTTAGGTGTTTTCAGCACCAGAAATGGTGTCTCACTACATTACTTGTTTAAAATGTTTAATTAATGTAGAATCTGCAATGATTGATATTTCCTCCATGTTTTCCTTTTATCAATTTTTGAAACATCACATTTGCCTATGTTTAGTTTAATTAAACATTGTTAGGAACAGTTTACTTAACCATAATACACGTAAAGAGTCGTGTTTATCATGCTGAACAAATTAATTATACGAGAAGTACAAGGTAATAGAAACCCCATGATATATAGTTCACTATTTTGCATATTTTTTTTGTTCACATATTGGAAGATAGGTCTTGAAAATTTATAAGTTCGTAGGTTGCATAATATTAATATTTGGAAGTGCTATATTATGTTTCGTTTTTGTCAAATACATTATTACCTTAAATAATATGAACCTCAACAGATGTAAACATGTAATAGGTTGTAAAAAAAACACATTAACAATATTTTTCGTGAATCTATGGAATATTATTCAACTGCCATGAAACGATGACGCCAAGCATATTTCCTGTTAACGAAGACATCGTGATACATTCGTAGCCCACTGCGCACACACAAACATGCATAAATATAGAAAGATGAATAAAAGAAAATGGATTGAATGACATTCTTTATTTCATATCACTACAATTGTTTCTTCTACACATTGTTATAACCCTAGTATATAGGTTAAATATAATTAACATGTTGCGTAGACGCTAGCATCAATTAGCGGTGTAAATGTTTCTGTAGGTGATTATTTCCAATACGCTTTTTGTTAGACCATACTGTCATTTGAATATATATATGAATAATGCAATGTGCTATTTCCAGTTCTGTGAAGACAAAACTAAACTCATAGAAACTGTGAGTCACAGACAAAACACCAGTATAATCGAAATACAAAACACATAAACAAAGAAACATGCACAAGAAATTCTCTCATGTGAAGATAAATATGAATTATAATTCCATCTTTATGATTAGAGAATCAGTAAGAAAGTGAAAGACAAAATTAAAAATTATATTAAACGAATACAGATAATAATATGATAAGCTGATTAATACTGACCATTTCCATTAAAAGAGGCAGGGGGTTATATAGAAGCATTTTCTGCTTACCTACTAATTTATTCTCTTAAACGTTTCTAAAAGGGATATAAGCACTAGACATTCATTAATTAACTTTGCATAGGGACAGTTTTTGGTGTTGTATGTAAAAAGATGTTTCATTGCAACATGCAGAAAATACGTTAGATCCCTTTCAAGTAAACACGAAAATGGTCAGTCTAATTATTTTATCACATTAACATCTCTACACGCTTAATTTCAGTCTTCATTTTGCCTTTTCATTTTCTTCTGAATTAACTGACCATGGAGATAATGTTATAATTTAGAGTTAACGGCTGTTAACGTCTGTGCTTGTTTCTTTATTATTGGATTTTGTATTTTGATTAAACTTCTGCTTTGTCAGTCACTATATCTATGGGCATAGTTTTGTCTGCAAATTGCTGGGAAAATGGCACACTCCTTTGGATGTCCATTCTTCTCAGGAGTGAAATGACAGTATGATCCAACTAAGGAATTATTCAAAATAATCGTCTAAAGAAAGATGACATCCATGAGCCAATAACTACGGCCAAGCTTTGCATAGCATACTACAAGCCTTTTACCAAATTTCATTCAACCATATCTATCTATCTATCTATCTATCTATCTATCTATCTATCTATCTATATATCTATCTATCTATCTATCCATCCGGTTCCCGCAACACAGACACATACCTTTAAGGGAACACATAGAGAGATGTGCAAGTAATATCAAACCAAATTTCACAGTTTTCTTCTTCTACAAGTGTAAAGATACAATTTCTTTACAAGAACGTTTAAATAAAGAAAATTTGTTCATCGAAAAATACAGAACACGTCTAAATATGTACGCATAACCAGCTTTCATCTCCATTCATATTTTAATTCACGATTACATACCCATCACTGTACATATTTCTCCAGATTACTCTAGTTTTTGAATTTTTCTGTATATATATCCCCACCGAATAATGAACAATTATCTCCCCCGTCCACAATAATAACGATAATCAATTACTTCCCCTTAGATTTTTCTACTTGTTGAATCATTCATTCAAAACTCCACGCACAAGATGGACAAAATTTGTTTTTAAGAAAATACGTATTTAATTAAATCTGAATGTCATGATTAGCGAAAGCGAAACCTTCGACAAACAGAATATAAGATATATTAAGAATTATATTAAAACTATTCAAAGTGTGTGCGTTTTCCTTCTTTAATTACTTTATATATATGAAATGAAATTACGAATGCTGTGTCCTGTCAGCGATAGTGCTGAAATTTCGACGATATACTAAAGGGATTGAAGGCAAGGCAACAGTAAGTAATAGACCAATAAAATTACGAATGCTGTGTCCTGCCAGTCAGATTTAAGTTTACTCGTCCTGGAAGTGTGTATTATATAAGAGAAAACACGTAATTATTGGAGTAGAAAAAAGATGGATTTCATTTACGAACTTCTGTTTGTTCTTCAAGTTGCAGTCCAGCAACTTTTAGTGGTTGGCTCTGACTTTTATTAATGCTCATATCAGAACCGAGAAGCTAAAAAATATGGGTGTATTATATAGAAGAATAGATTTACGGAATCCAAATGACTGCGATGGCATTGAAAAGGCTACAGATCAAGTGGAACATCCATTTGTCATTGTTCCTTCTCATGTTTGAATAGGCGGTATATCGTGAGTGAATCTAGAAGAATAGCTTTAGGAAATCCCGGTGACACTGTAATGGCACTGAGAAGACCACAGGTGAAGTGGAAGACTCATTTGTCATGATTTCTGTTGACATTTGAATAGGCCGTACGCCCAAGAAGAAATGAAAGATTCAGTTTCGAATCTGAACCAGAGTGAGACTAGGACTACAGATTTAGGTTTCCACGTCTCTTCCTCGTTTTCAGCTGCTCGTGCTTTTGTCCGGTGTTCGGTTTTTCTTTACGGTTCTTTTTAGGAGACATTTTTTTTAAAATTAGGAATATCAGTAAGTAATAGTGAAATGAAATTAAAAATGCTGTGTCCTGTCAATGATAGTGCTGAAATTCCGACGCTATATTACAGCGATGGAGGGAAGTGCAACAGTATGTAATAGTCTAATATAAATACAAATGCTGTATCCTGTCAGTCAAATGTAGGTTCACTCGTCCTGTATGCATATATTATACATATAATATCTATATATTGCAGCGTGGAAGGTGTTTATAATTAAATGTAAATGCTGAAGTGAATTTAACGGTTTTGTCTGTTTTTAAATGACTTATACATACTTTCCAAGCTGCGGTAATAATTGAAGTAGAAAAAAAGATGGGTTTCATTTTCTGTTTGTTCTTCAAGTTGCACTCCAGCAGCTTACAGTGTTTGGCCCTGAATTTTATTAATGATCATGGCGAAAGTGGGATAGGAAACCATAAGGGCTTAAATATGAACGGGACATTAGATGGTATAACTGGTATGCGAGAACGCAGACGGTATCACATTTACCACAACCAGTGAGAATATTTGCCTGAATACATTTCGTCATAGTTTTGTGCATAATTAGTGCTGGCTCCCTTCAACCATTTATTTTCACTTTATGGGCAAACAAACAAATAAACGGACAGAATCCCTGTTATATATA
>NC_068983.1:126686497-126687140 GCF_001194135.2 Octopus bimaculoides | reverse complement strand
ATATATATATATATATATATATATACTAGTATGCCCGTACTGTCAAAAATGCCGAGTTATTTTATCCTAATGATAGAAAGAGGCATCTCAACAAAGTAGGAAAAAAGATTCATACATTACTATTGCACAATTCTAGTGTATTTGGGGTACACCCATTGTTATCTGTATGTGCGTGTGCGATTGTGAGTGTTCGCGTATGTGTGGATGTGTTTATTATTTGTGTCTGGGTTTGTTCTCCCACCATCACTCGACAACTGAATCTTGTGTGTTTATGTCCCTGTAACTTAGCGGTTTAGCAAAACATTATCGTTAAAATAAGGCTATGGTCGATTTGTTCGACTAGCTTCTCGTATTTGGGTTCACAACTTCTTTCTCCTTTGTTATCTCCCCTTTTTCTTAGCTCTCCTGTTTGGACCTTCTGCCCGGCATTCGCCATGATAGATTGCTGACCACTACATTCATATTTATTTTTCTCCTTGTTTCTCTCCTTATTTCTTTCTGTGCTCCTTTCAGTTGAAGAGCGTAGCTCGAAGCGTCAAAGACTTTCTCTATTCCCGAGCGTTAAACTAATACATCCATTTGTTGTTTACACCACCTGTCTTCGTTTGTTGTTTGTTTTTCGTAAATTCTCCCATATATATAT
>NC_068983.1:126685152-126686029 GCF_001194135.2 Octopus bimaculoides | reverse complement strand
TATATACATATATATATATATGGAAAATGCTCAAGAACCACACAGTAATTTTTTTTTTTTAATATTAAAAGAAATACCTCTTTAGTATGTCAATCGTTTTCTAGTTGCCCAAAAATTGGTATCGGTATCTGACTCAGCAACATCTAAACTAAACTAAAATGGGTTAGGGCATGTTCTATTTTCGTGAACCAATACATTTAAAATGTACTGGCGAGCTGGAAAACGATTAACATACTAAATAGGTATTTGTTTTAATATTTAAAAAAAAACAAATTACTGTGTGGTTCTGGAGCATTTTCCATGTTCATAAAAGAGGAATGAATTATCACATGGCCGCAGAAGAATCGGTGCTAGGATTAAAATTACAACAACAAATGTGATTCATTATCTGATACCAAGAATAGAAAAAAATAATATTTTGTCTTGTGTGCATCCTTGTGGAAATGAAACAGACTATTGTTTAAAATATATGATTCAATTCTCCTCACGTATACAAAGATCTCAAAGCTATCAAGTAATTTACATTTGATTCTCGTTTAAATACTCTTGTGATGCTGTTATTAAAAACAATGATTTATTTCCTATTTGAATAAGAAAGAGAGACTCATGAGAAACGTTTACTTTATCAGACAAGGCGAGGAACCAGGTGTACAACAAAGTTTTCAAGGAGTTTTCAATGACATTATTTCGTTTTCCTCTTATTGCCCGAAACATATGAATAGTATAATATTTCATTACCCTCAGTTCTATAAAAAAAAATCATGCCTACGTATATGTATGAATGTATATTTGTTTTATGTATGTAAGCATGTATGTATGTATGTAAGCATGTATGTATGTATGTACGTATATATGTATGTACATATATATATATATA
>NC_068983.1:126679541-126680323 GCF_001194135.2 Octopus bimaculoides | reverse complement strand
ACTACAAATGTAGCAAACTGGCCTTCTGCCTTCGACGAAAACATGAAAAATTGAATCCTCGGTTAATTGGATTCTATGTGGAATTTTTTCCCAGTTTGCTGGATCAATTTGTACCAGGAGTTGAAATTCCTGGCCAATCCAGTTTTCATTGTAAACGGCAGATGCTTCTAATATGTTTATCTCCTCCTCTATGCCTAGACATATGGCATATACTAGCCATTCTTCCTCAATTTCAGGAGGCACATTCGAAATCTTTATTTTCGTAACCCTACGACCAAGGTACGTAGGGATCATCAGCAGGTTCTCATGTTGTAATGACTTAGTGGAGAGGTCCTTGGCTCGCTGCTCGCTGTCTAGTCTGACCTTTATTGTTCCGAATTTCAATCCTCTCGTTATGTAAGATTTGTAAGACCAAATCGGCTTTAAGCACCTCTCAACCTTTTCTTGAGTGAATTTTGCCAGTGTCTTTGTCTTTAAATTAATGGTTCTGTAGATGATAGTTTTTTTTTTATCTATGATTATTTTAAAGTCCGCGGGCGTTTGAAGATGTACTGTAACGTCCTTTTTAGCATGCGTATGCATGCAAGTAATTTCTCTTTCGATATATTCAAAATTCTTTTCCTAGGCTTCAAAGCCTCGGCAAAGTTCGTGTTTGTTGTGGTGGTGGTGGCGGTAGTGGTGGTATCAGTGGTGAGGACAGTGGTTTTGTTAGCAAGGACATTTGTGTCCTTGTTGTTGCTGCTCTTGTTGTTGTTGTTGTTGTTGTTGTTGTTGTTGTTGTT
>NC_068983.1:126658745-126679405 GCF_001194135.2 Octopus bimaculoides | reverse complement strand
TCTCAAAAAAAGTGGCTAGAAATCCGAAATTGATTTTTATATCCTGGAAATGTGCCACACAGGGCAGATTTCCGTCGCAAAAAACTTGCACCAGAGAGTCTACAAGTTGTTATAAAACTCTCTATATAAAATAAACTTTACAAACAAACTTTTTAAAACATGAAAAAGGCAAAACTTACGGAGCCGACACGTCTACCGTCTGTCCATAGAGATAGATAGATAGATAGATAGATAGATAGATAGATAGATAGATAGATAGATAAATAAATTGATAGATAAAGATAAACACACTATACATATATGTACAGGCATAAATACAACCAGTAAACCATACTGCATACATTGTTTTCATGCCTACATAGCCGAAAGGAATGTCATCTTGAGTGTGTGACAATATGACCACCTGATCTAATATTGTACTCTATATGTATGCGTTTATGAATCTCTGTGTGTATATGTATGGATGTATACACATGCGTATGTGAGTCTACATAGATATAAAAAAATATATATGTATTTATATACGCATATATCATAAGGTAGAAAATGCTTAAATAATTTTATCATGAAGTACATTCTAGTACCGGCATCCGTCTTTTAGAATGTTGCCACTAATAGTAAAATAAGAAAAACAATTATATTTGAGAAAAAAAAAATTAAGTGAAATGGTTTGTAAAATAACTTCTTCGTAATTCATGACATCTTCTATCAACAAAATTCGGGGACTGCGATGGGCAGGCGAGTGGCCCCCTCCTTTGCTAACCTAGTCATGCGGTACCTAGAAATTAATATTTATCGTAAGGTACTAGAAAAAATAAGGAAATCCATTCTGACACAAAATTATACAGAGACTTAAAGAACTGCAAGCACTTCTGAATGGACTTGACATAAACATTCAATCTACGATGGAATATTACCACCAACAACTTCCATTCCTCGACATCCTCATTAAGAAATCCAACAACAAAATAGAAACATACATCTACTATAAGCCCACGGATTCCAAGCAGTATCTGCCATTCAATTCTTGCCACCTCAGACACACTAGGGTGAATATCTCTTACAGCCTGGTAGAAAGGATTTGTACTATATCTGATACAAGCAGCAGGGACACACGAATCCATGAATTAAGGATACACTCATCAGCAGGAACTACCCACAATCACTAATTGATATAGGCTTTCAACGTATTCTACAACTCAACATCCACGAACTCAGACAGTCCAGACTAAAGAAGGATTTACAACCAAAAGCCCTACCATACATATCCACACACAAACCCTACACAATGAGACCTTCCACACCATCCACCAGAACACCCCTTTACTAAGAAAGGACTATAGACTAGATCAAATCCTCCAAGCGCACACCATCATAAAGAGAAAAGGACAACCCAAGTCATTGATACTTGCGTCACTAACGAACAACCCAACTTTAGAATTTTCCCCCTCTATAAATTCAGGGACAATGCAACCTATAATTAGTGTATTAGCAAAGAAGCATATTTTATTGCAAATTATAAACCTATTTTGAATGCCACCAACATCACAGATGATAGAATTTAGAACAATTCCAACCTCTACTGCTACGGCCATAACATGTCACTTTTAGGTCATGTGACCATTAAAGAAGATTCCACGAACAATTTACTGTGTCACATCACTCCTGTATTTTTCTTTGCTTTTCTTTCTCTCTCTCCCTTTTCTTTCCGTAATCCTACTTCTCTTCCTCCTTCCATTTCACTATTTTATTTTCCAATTTAATAGTTTTTCCTATTTTACGCTTAGCCGAAAAAAGTATAAAAGACGGATACAGGTACTAAAATGTACTTCATGATAAAATTATTTTAGCTTTTTCTACATTGTCTTATTTCCTATATACATATCAACGCATGTATTAATTTTCTAGCTTCTACATACACACACACGCGCACAGACACACACATACACACACACATATATATGATGAAGTACTAAAAAGTAACGTGAAACCTTCGAAGTGGGACAAACTCGCTGTAGTTCAGGTGTATGCTGCTAGAAGGCACCTGATGCGACCCTCAAACATCAGTGTGCCGACCGGCGACGTCGAAAACAATCGTACTGCCACTTGGTTAATTTTTGTTTGCAGTGTTTCACCCCTGCTCGTCGATTTTTGCGATGGCTGAAACAAATTAATAGCGTGATTCTGTGAAATTCTGTTTCCTGTGGCTATGAATGGCGACCGAAAGAGTTGTTTTGCTTCAAACAGCTTACAAGGACGCTGCCATGAACAACACACAAGTTTACGAGTGGTTTCCAGGACTTCAGCATGGTGACTTGTAGAACAACCTCGTTCAGGACCACCGTTGACCTCACGAACCAACGAAAACATGAACTAATTTTGAAGGACCGTCATCGAACGATTAACGAAATGGTTGATATGACCAGTGTGTCCTGGAGCTTCTGTCAAGGAATTTTGAGCGAAGAATTATGAGTGAAAAGAGTTGCAGCAAAATTTGTGCCTCGCTGGCTCACAGAAGACCAAAAGCACTCACGCTGATAGCGTGTCGTGAACTGAAAGAAGAGTTGGAAGTTGATCCGAACGCTTTTATAGTCATCACTGGTGACGAAAGCTGGTGATACGAAATTTGCAAATGTGGAAGAGGTCGACTTTTCCTTTGATCCTTTCGGGGTCGATAAATTAAGTACCAGTTACGCACTTTGTCTGTCCTTGTGTGTCCCCTCTATGTTTATCCCCTTGTGGGCAATAAAGAAATAAGAAACATTAGCACGTCGGACGAAATAATTAGCGGTATCTCGACTGCAGCTACGTTCTGAGTTCAAATTCCGCCGAGGTCGATTTTGCCTTTCATCCATTTGCCTTTCATCCTTTCGGGGTCGATTAAATAAGTACCAGTTACGCGCTGGGGTCGATGTGATCGACTTAATGCCTTTGTCTGTCCTTGTTTATCCCCTCTATGTTTAGTTCCCTGCGGGCAATAAAGAAATAGATGTTTTCAAGAGCTAAGGCGGCGAGCTAGTAGTAATGTTAGCACGGCGCGCGAAATGCTTGGCAGTATTTCGACTGCCGTTACGTTCTGAGTTCAAATTCCGCCGAAGTCGACTTTGCCTTTTATCCTTTCGGGGTCGATTAAATAAGTTCCAGTTACGCACTGGGGCCGATGTAATCGACTTAATGCCTTTGTCTGTTGTTGTTTGTCCCCTCTATGTTTAATCGCCTGTGGGCAATAAGGCTTATACACGGGAAAATACGGTCATTCTAGTGGCAGTGACAAGTTCGCTCACTGGCGGCTAGTTGATTGTGTATAAAGGAGAGAAAGTGTAAGCAATGCACCGTGCTGACTAGGAAGGAAGGAAGGAAGGAAGGAAGGAAGGAAGGAAGGAAGGAAGGAAGGAAGGATAAAGGTGACGAATAGAACAGAGAGGTGACATTTAGTATAGATGACCCGGAAGCTGTTCCTCTTCGATAACTATCGCAAACAGCAGTAGCTTTCTTCGATCGATTACACGTCGTTGATTGGTTGAAATTACCCAAATACTACAACTTTAACATGAAATAATTTCTACAATATAAAATTTTGTCAAAACGTTCAGAGTAAACCGCTTTCTACGTGAGAAATTCTACTAGTATTCGAAGTTTCAAACTGTTCAGTTACCAAAAATTAATTTAAAAGTTTATAATTGAGATGGAATAGATCCTTAAAATATTACTGAATACAACATTTGAGAAGGAAACTTTGTAAAGCATTTTTGCCCGCGATGATTAGACTTATGATATATATGATTTTGTTGAAAATTATGAATTCTAGAAATGCACTTTAATAAAAATAATAAAGCATTTAAATTTTGGCACAGAGCAAGCAAGTTGGGGAGAAAGAGTAAGTCAACGTCAGTGCTGAACTGATACTTCTTTTATCGACCCGAAAGGGAGAAATGCAAAGTTTACCTCGGCGGAATTTGACCCAAGAACGTCAAGACGGTCGAAATGCGGCTAAGTATTTTACTCTGCGTGATACACGCAATAAAATTGATAAAAAGCACACTCGAAACACAAGGCATCAAAACATACAACACTATATTAATAATATTACTGACGTCAACAGCTAAAAGAAAAAGGAGAGTGATGATTGTAATGATTAACATCAGTAAAATGGCTGGAACATATAAAGTTATTTATCTTTTGGTGTAGGCGTCTTTCAACAGCTGAGTGTGTTTTTCATTGGGAAATCCTATATTAATGACGCCTAGGTTTGAACAAATTTTATGCTTCTTGTAAATAACAATTATTACTTATTGTGTCCATAAACAATGACAGCAACAAGCGCATATAATAGAACCACTACGTGATTACTCGATCAAATATTAGCTTCAGAACACCTGCTATCATCTTCAACGTGTATTTTATTCTACGCTGCACAATGTGGTATACAAGCTAATCGTAAACATGAAACGGTCATAGTTGAAACAGTTTTAGTTGGAGCTCTGCTATATTAGAGCTTGGTACGAAACAACAATAACGAAAATAAGAATACTAACAATGGTAACAGCTAGAGAGAAACAATAAAATATTCGATAATCAAATATTGAAATAACTTGCAGTTTTGAGGCATGAGCTTAAATCTGTTTAAACATGAATATATTGAATCCACACTATACATAACTACCTTTTTACACCCAGCATTCATACTAATCTATAACGCTTTAATTTTCAAATCCACAAGATAAAAACACGTATGCACACGACTGAGCACACTAAAATTACTACTGTAATGGTTTCATATAAGTATAATGAAATGAGAGACATATACGTGGAGAGGAAAAAAAGATATTATTTACACAATTATTAATACTATTTAATGATCTCCATAAGAATAGGAAACATAGCCGGAGTAGTTTTGAAATTATTATACTTTCTCAAGTCAGAAAACTTAATACAAAATCTGAAATGTATTGTGGTTAAGTTAAAATGTAGCATATTAGAAAATATGCTACATTTTCACAGGTACAACAAGTCTATAAAAGGAACAACGACGGAATTTGACATGTTTTAACAAAAGATAAAACTAGTAAATTTGTGAATACATTTGGGATTTAGAAAGTCTCGGCTTATATACATAGTGTTTCTGCTCTCCGAGTTCGAAAACAGTTAAACGTACCTTTGTTTTCCATCCTTTCAGAGTCGATAATAAACTATTAATCTAGAGTTGTAGTTTGGTGGAAAATAAGAGCGCCATAGAAGATGCCTTCTCTCATATCTACTGGACAACAACATTCTAATTGCAACCCCTTAGGTGACAGCGGTGTTGACCTGGAGTATCAGTATCTAACGAAAGGCTCTTCGTTCTTGAAAAGGGAGGTTGATGGAGAGGGGCAGACTTGTATACACCAGTAATTGCTAGTCTTATACGCTAAAATAAAAATTGCCTTGCCGTGGCCAGCGTATACAGCTGCAGGTCAACAAGGGCTAAGAAAAGTACTTGAAGGAAAAGTTATCGGGGAATCAACGAAGAGCAGTAATTGTTTCATCATTAAGTGCACGAGAATTCAAGACGTATAACGTTGCATCGGAATACACCTCAATCAATACTTTTTCCTGACATTTTTGTTTCAAATCACATCCTGAAAATGAATGAATGACAAACTACTGAACTATGAGAACAAATATAGCCAAACATGTAGATTTCATACCTCAAATTCATCAAAAACGTAGACATGGACCTCGTGGCATTCATGCATTAACCCAAGGATTGTTATCATTCTGAGTGAATTAATGATGAAGAGAACAATGAAAGAGTAGATTCTAACAGTAAACGTAAGTATTGTTGTTGCAGTAGTTCTTGTTGCTGTTGTAGTTGTTTTTATTTATTTATTTATTTATTTATTTATTTATTTATTTATTAAGGTGTCAAGCTGGCAGAATCGTTAGCAACCCGGGAAGCTGATTAGCGGAATTTTATCTGTCTTAAAGTTCTAAGTTCAATTCCGAATTTCAGCCTTTTGACGTTGATGGCATAAATATTAGTTGAGCACTGGGGTCGATATAATCGACTTATCCTACCTAGCCTTCTGCTTATTTTTATTATTATCATTATTATTATTATTATTATTATTATTATTATTATTATTATTATTATATGTTTGACTTTTGCCCTGTATTTGTACAAGTTGACTCCAAGTCTCACCCAGAGACTTCAAGAGACATGTTAGAAGTTCAAGTTGGTATTATACCTAGGGTTCATATATTTGGTTTTGCAAATAGTAATGTTCTAGAGAATGTATAAGAAAACATGAGAAAATTATAAGTTTGTTTTTAAATTTGAGATTACATAGACAGTATATTACGTAGGATATGGGCAGTTCCTATGAGCTCTATCTTTTGAATTTCGGTCATTGTGGGGTTTCCTGGTATCTGAGTTAGGTAGGAATCAGCCCCTTTTGCTATCATTCCTAGGGCACTAATGACAACAGGTAATGTTTTAGTCTTAAGGTTCTACATTTTGCCAGTTTCTGTTTCAAGATTTTTATATTTGCTCAGTTTTTGGTTTGGTCTTGACGGATACATTTATATCGATTGGAACAGTCATATCAATGAGGAGGCATGACTTTTTTCTGAAACTTTTCGATATAATGTCAGACCTATTCGCATCTATCTTTCTGTCAGTTTGAATGGTGAAGTTTCAGAGGAGTGGGATGTGAGCATTTTTAAGTACTGGAGGTGATTTGTGTTCCCACCAGTTTCTAGCATGGGGCGGGTCAAAGATTTTGCAAATTGCCCAGTGAATATACTGTGCTGCTCTATCATGCCTGTTGAGATACTCTGTAGGCGCAAGAAGACTGCACATGGAGAAAACATGATCAACAGTTTAATTTTTTAATAACCCAACATACATGGACCACAGGTTGGGTTATTGCCGTTCTTTAATATGTTGGCCTGGTAGTTCCTTGTAAGTAGGCATTGATATTGGGCTGCAATAATAAACCCTTCTGTTTCTGATGTTAAGAAGACACTAACAATTGATGGGTATGGGCTTTGTCAACATCGACTTTATTGACTCTGTCTTCTGTCTTTCTTTTCTCTCATTTAGCTCTCGTGATAGCCGAACAACGGTATTATTATTGTTGGTGTCGTTGTTGCTGTTGCTGTTCTAAAAGACTTTTAGATAGTTCTTAATTACCGCTTATTCTTTACGTGAAAGCAAGCATAACAAATCAGCAATGTTTTCAAGTAGTGCCTTCTCCTGTGGCTCCAAGAGGCAATGCTCTCCTTAGAATGCGAGCTGTAACCAACAATGCTGTCTTCTGGATCATCTCGAGCCTGGCAGCAGCTTCAATATTCTTAATATGTTTTTCAAAGCCTTTGGAGACTCCTCCTAATGCTCCAATTACCACTGGTATCACCATTACTCTCCTCATGCCCAATAACGTACCTGGCTGGTATTTCTTAATATGTTTTGGTTTCCTTACATTTCACCCTCGATTCGCCTGGATGTGCACGATATCTGATCATCTCACCTCTATGACTTGGTTGCACTGCATATTAAAATCCCAGGGAATTTTGTAATGTTTGTTACTCCCTCTGGCTTGTGTTCATACCATCGTTCTGCACTCACGAGATTTGCTTTACCGCACAACAGCCAGTGGATATATCAAGCCATATTGTCGTGTCTCCTTTTCTGTACACGTTGTGCGAACTTACAGCACTCACTAACAATATGGCTTATCCCTTCTCCCTTCTCAGAGGACATCCTACACTGTGGCGAGTCAGTGCTCGCCAATGTGATATTTAGACTAGTTTGTTCTGATAGCTTGTTTTTGAGCGCTACACATTAATACCACAGTGGGCACTTTTAAGTCTCCTTTCTGTAGCCATTGTCAGGTTCTATTCCAATCAATCTCATCTTTATTCTTCAAGAACTGACTGTACATTTTTTTGTACTGCCTAATTTTCTTCATCTACTCTCTTTGGTCTTTCTTAAATTGTGTTCGATCTACGGCTTTCGTTCAGTTTAAGTTCCCTACATTTTCACTAATCTTAGGTAAATTTCTACTACATCACCTGCTACACGTCCGTGATGCTGGGGTGTGTGCAGCATTGAGGTGGGATACAAACTCTTTATGGGGTGAGATACAAACTGTTCCTAGTATTGTATAACATCAGTACGTTTTATAGCATTTTGAGGTATTTATGTTTGTATTGTGCTATTAGTGCTTGTAATGTTTGCTGCGTGTTGAATGCGAATTTTGTTCTTGCTCTCCGACCGATTGAGTGCAGTTTTTTGTGGGCGTTATTTTATTGGATATTTACTGTTCTGAATGAGTCTTGTCGTTATGGTTTCTTTTATTTGGATTGTATTATTGAATTGTTAATGTCTTGGATAGAATGTGGGCTGTTTCTAGCAGGGCTATTTTTGTGGATGGTGTGCAGTGTTGGGTGTCCAGTTATAGCTTCTACGATTTTGTTCATACATATCTTTTTCATCACACTCGCTTTCCCAGCTATTACTGGTATTGTAATCTCCTTCATGCCCCCTCACTCCAATACTTCGATTTCGGGATAATAGTATTTTGACAAATTCTACGCTTTTCTTTTTTTTTGGGGGGGGGGCAATATTTTGGTCAGAAAGGACTGACCAAAAGACAGAAAAGAATGACCAAGCAGGTGCTTTCCCAATCCTTAAGGCTTATATCTGGGCGATTACCTTTGATTTCGTAGTCAGTTTTACGTTGTATTTTTGGCGCATTGCTCAGTCGATATAACTACTTACTTGGTAATGTCTGTATATTTATTCATATTTGCCTAGGCCTGGGCAGTCAGGATAATGTGGTCAACTGCCTCACTGTGCCGGTTAAACATTCTGCATTTTGTGTAAGGGCCTGTTTTCATTATTTTGCTGTCACAGTTGCTTGCAGTCATGCATTAGACCCGTGCAAAAAGAGTCGGGCTCTCCGTTTCTGTTTTTGGTTCAGTGATTTTGATGCACGTACATATATATGAATATGTATAACTTTATATGCATGTGCTTAGGTGTTTGTATGTTTCTGTGCCTGGGTTTGTGTAATCATTCATAATTATCGTTTCTAATGCCGAATAGACGAACCATAAAGACTGACTATATTTACCAATACCACTGCCAATAAAAATAACATCACATAAGTGACGGTGAACTATACGCTTACATTTATTCTCACATACATAAATACATATATGTATGTATAGCAAATGAATAAACAACACTAAATATGACAATAAGAATAGTAACAAGGATGACAGCAATAGGCTGATTAACACAGAACAAATAAGGCGCCTGGAATTGTACATTTGCTTAAGAAAACGAAAACGTTTTAGTGTGTAAATTTTCGCTGGTGTTTGTTTCACAAGCAGAAATACCGTAGTTTCTGTAGTTTGTATAAAATCAAATTTAGATCTGACTCATAGAAAAAATATTACAATCTACTCCAGACGGACGTTTTTTTAAATATAATTATATTTTGTAAAATCATTTTAATTCTTCAAGTCGTAAATGCTAAATACAATTTTTTACAGAAAACGGAACGTTATTCACAATTTCGGATGAATTAATAAGATAAGCTCGACGCAATATGCCATCTTGAGACTTAGCATAAATATTTAGCTATTTGGTTTCTAAAAGTAGAAGAAATGGGCGCTAGAGCCTTTAATCGTCTTAGCTCTATCAAACTTCTCTTCTGTACAAATATAAACTATTTGATCTGAAACAATATAACGAGAGATTTCTATTTAAAACCATTCATTTATATTTAGTACAATGCTATTGTCAATATAACATTGCTGGCTAAAATGGCAATATCGCGTTCAAACTGTGTTTTTCGTTCCATTTTATATCTCGTGATATGTTGCCATCTTTTAATGACAGGAATTTTCATCTTGATGAACATATTCATCAAAAAGGCCTCCTGACAGTGTTTCTAACTAAATACGTCCAGACAGTATAATGATGTTTCAACACAAATGTAGAAATGTAAAGAAATGGTGTTCATTAATAATGCTGACAAAATAAATAAGAAGGAAGTAGAATGTACATATGATATTCTGAAACGCATTCGTAATTCTTTTGAACCTAAATATCAGTGTACCGTCAGCATAGCGTCTCACTTAACTTACTGGCCTTTTCAACCTGACAGCTTGTCACGAAGTTGACCTATCAACTGGCTGCCATTCATTTTAGAAATGGACTAGTTTTCTGTAGTTACTTTCGCCTCTTCTGAATCCGTGTCGCTGTGAAATTTCATTAAATACCACAATTATATATTCCACTTGTTTCCCAGATATTTTTCCAAGTACTATTTCTTCTCGGAATTTGTTGTATTATTTTTAAATACGTTTAATTCTCATGTGTTGTCTATAAATACACAGCATTGCAAATATTAGATGTTAATTTCTAAGTATTGATTAACTGTGTAACCACAGCTCTCTAGCCTTTTGTGATGATTTAGATTTCATAAAATGGTATTGTTTAATTTCAGATAACTGAAGTTAGGTAGAGATATCAACAAAGGCATTCCGTATACGTAGATACAATTTCGTATTAGACTGTATTACATTACTCACTGTGCCTTTTCCTTAATTATGACTACATGGTGTAATTTGCGCGAGATTTAGTTACTATGCTCAGCAGCTCAAGCAAAAACAGTTAAGATCCTTCATTAAATCGACTACGACGCCAAAAATTTGCGGTAAAATGTAAGTTCATGTCTATTTTAGCAAAATATTTTAAAACCTAGTTAGAAAACAGAGCCTACTGCTGTATATTAATTCCTGCTGTTAGAATAATTAATAATGTTATTTAGAAATAGAGGTAGCATCTTATTGCTCCCTCAATTCAAAAATATTAATATCTGGGCCGTTTCTGTATGCTCTTAAAACCAGTGTTCTTCCTTAGTTCGAATAATGTGTTGAATAATATCCGGCTTTTTGTTTGAGTTAGTGGCATATAATGTAGGCACAAACTCTGGAATTAGGAGCTGTAACTGAGCTTCGCATACTGAAATGACATCTGTTCGATTGTTTTTAATGTGTGATCTATATTATAGCAAGAGCAAACCTGCAGAGAACATAGATGCATAAGGGAGAATTGTTTCGAATTTGTTCGGATTGAGAAGTAAGTGAACATACGTGGCCCAGAGGGTTATAATGTTGCACACATGATCGCCAGATTGTGGGTTCAATTCGCTGACAGGATGATGTATTGTGTTCTTGAGCAAAGCACTTCATTTCACGTTGCTCTAGTGCTGCGTGAGGACCGGAATGTCAAAGAATACACCCAATGATTCCCCTATATGTCGTAAAAGCGACTAAAAGAGATTGTGATAAGATTTTAACTCCAACCCCGTGAAACTCTCACATACAACGACTACTCAAACAGAATAATGAGCTGGAACCTTGTCGTCTGAACGGTACAATGGTGTCATTCATCAGGAGGAGATTCTCTCCAACAAATCCAGGGTGCGGTGACGTGCTCTTCCAGCGCATGCCTCCGAACTACTACTACTGCTACTACTACTACTACTACTACTACTACTACTACTAATAATAATAATAATAAAAATAATAATAAAAATAATAATAATTTTAAAAGGATTGCTGTAACTCTACACAAAGGCAAATCGACAATATGGAGAGCGCGATGCGAGCGATTGCAATATATATTTTATTGGATGAACGATATTTCGACAGCTAGCCTGCCTTTGTCGAGTTTAAAATGAAAAGTGAAACATAAAAATGAAAATTAGAGAAATTTAAATCCAAAATATGAACAAGGGCAACCAGCGTCTCCACGTTAACGGAATGACGTCATCCGTTTTCAATTTTCAAGTTTCCAACTGGCAAAAAAAAGAAAAGAAAAAGCGAGAAAAAGACAAGAAAGGGAAAAGAAGAATATTTAATCAAACAGTCTTGCGTAAATTTGATGAAATTCTCCTGTCATTTTATTTATTCCTCAAAGGCGTGATGTTAATAACTCGCAAAAATATATCTCCCCATGCATCTTGAGTATTGAAAGTGTAGCAGATTCAAAATATTTTCTGAGAATATGCATTTTCATGTCTTTTTCAAAACTGCAGCCGTTTGATACAAAATGTTCGGCAAGTTCTGTCGAACTGCTGTTATTGTGCCTGACGTCATATCTGTGCTCATTGAATCTTTTGTTAAAATTGTTCAACCAACATAAACCAAGTTGTGTTTCGTGCATTTTCCCGAGTACAACAAATCGGAATCTCTACACATCCCACCATCCGTGTAAATCATAATATTTCTGTTATGATTCTTGATGGAATTCATTTGACTCGTCATTGCACAAAGAACAAGGCTTATCTCTCTTACGGCTGATTTTAAGAGTACAGCGTGTAGAAACTCCAATGTTAGTTTTCTTGGAGTCAGAAGTAGAGATTAAGAGTTCTCTTATATTCTTATTCACTCTAAGGTTTACAATAGGTGGCTGAAGAAATATTTATTTGAAACGGAGATGTTTTTCCGCAACATACTGATAATATTTATGTAAAACTTTTGAAATGCCAGCGAAATTTCCGTGTCAGTTAATCATTAAAGGAATTCTGTTACATTTAAAGAATAACAGGCACTGAAATTACGCTGGCATTTCCAAAGTGTTACTGGGATTGGTTCAGTCAACTAAAGATTCTTCAAGCATGGTTGCAGTCAAATGACAGAAAGAAGTAAAAGGTAATATGTATTTATTTATGTATGTATGTATGTATGTATGTATGTATGTATGTATGTATGTTTGTATGTATGTATGTATGTATGTATGTATGCATGTATGCATGTATGTATGTATGTATGTCAGGTCGCTGTCAGGCGCTACTGGTAATATGTAACCCAGTACAACCTGTTGCATGGTCGAGTCGTCGGCGACTAGACTAGCAGCATCGTCAAGTTTGCCTGGTGAGGCGGGTGATTGATCGACACCCTGCGTGGGGGGGGATAAGACCTGATCAAAGGGCGGATGAGCTCATGAGCAGTCAATGGCTATCTCAAAATATGTGTGCATGTGTATGCACGGGGCTATGGAAATATGCGGATTGGTGTCCAGGCCCCTCTGTTATTGTCACAATATCTCTCTAGAAGAGGGTAACACTAAGAGAAAACCTGCGACACTGACAATATTCGATGATGTAGACTAGTTCTTGTTTTCGAGTTTATATTCCCCATGTTCAGACAGTCGGATTAAATTTATGCAAATACTTTCCCCACTCTAAAAAATATCATGCACAATAATCGCTTGAAAAAAAGGAAGACTTATCACAAAACTAGCTGGTCGTAGCCTTCACATATGTGGGACTTTCGATCAGACGATGGCAATATTCGAACACGAGTTTGCAACCATCACGTATCTATGTACATATAACACAAGTGGCGAGCCTCAACAATAATTCACTCACGTCATGCTACACGTATTTTATTAATAAAACTATTAGGTATATTAAGAAAACCTAAACCAAGATTACAGTTTCAAATTCCATTATTGCGTAAGGCTTGTGGATACGCTTTTATATTTATAATTATCCCGGACATTGATACGGTATCAAGTATTCTAAAGTGTTAAACTAGCTGAATTTTTTTCTTCAAAACCCAGAGGTAAAGAGAACTTTTTCGATGATATTTGAGAAGATTTTAAATACTCGTGTCTCCATCGTTGCTATTAAATTAAGTAGAGAGATTTATTAGAAGATTTTTTGTTTCAATAACTCCCAGCGAGATATTTCTCCATCTTATTAATCTTATTTTCTAGTCATTTAGCTTAATTACCTTTCGCTTACACAGACAATTTTAAAATGGTTCTATTTAGAACTGTTTTCTTTCCTGCATTTGCTGCCAGAATGCTGCCCTCGTGCTTATTAGCAATAACAATACAACCTTAGAAAAAACAGTTAGCAGAAATTATTTTATTACGTCAAACGTCGAACGTTATGTTTGTTTTCACAGAAACATGTATAGCTACAAGATACTACAAGAGGACAAAATAATGATGGCTTACTTAAAAATACAATATGTATTCGAAACTTAGTTGTGATCAATTTCTTTCGTAGACATCTCATACTCTAACTCCACATAACCATCCCATATAGCATGGTGTTCGAACGAAATTATATATATAATGCTATTCGCAGAAAAGTTTGTTGTAATATAAACGTAAAAATATGCGGATGATAAATATACAAACAGGGGTAATAATGAAGAGTGATCAATATGGAAGCGGGTGTAATAATGACTGAATGACATATGAAATACACCAAGCGTGATATAGTTGTATGTGACAAAAACGTCAAGTAGTATTGGCAATTAGATTCAGTGTGCATTTTGTTCAAAATCAATGGAAATGAAAATTTAAGAACAAAATGAAGAAAATATGCACATTCGGTATTTCGATTATAGATACGCTTAAATTTGGATTCATAAGCGAACTTGAAAAAGTTAAACGAAGCTAGTCAATAAATGTTTAGTTTAAATTTTTTCAGACAAAAACTGAAATAAAATACCAGATTATTTCTGAAGATTTGCCTTCCGATTAACCGTTGCTATCTTCTTTTACTAACGCTTTTTCTGAATTCTATGAGTCAACAGCTTTAAATAATCCACGAAAAGTCATTGTTGACATATTGATAATTAGAAATTAATTTGAATATCAAAATATTTCGGTCACTAATATCAAGAGATTATTCTCACGCAAAATAGTAATTGAAATATTTGTTTGAAAAGAAGAACTTTTAGATGTTTTTATTCAAAAATACTATGTATAAATGTTACAATGAAAACAGATACGTATATACGCAAGTCACTTATTATATCGATGTATAATAAATTACTATCTTTAGCAGCTTTCTTATTTTCCTAGGAGTCAATCAGTGTTTCACTGTAATATTTTGATGACTTAAATTATATACTCTTTCCCGCTCAAGCTTCAAGACGGGAATAATATCAAGACAAAAATATATTAATTTACTGCCACATGGATGGCGACAATGATGTGATAAATAGTGTTGATAAGACGTCTAAGAAAACTTCGACAAGAGAGTGGACGTGTTCGATAAGCATACACGTAATTTATCTGCCAGACACATATAACTGGAAATATCTGCACACATGATGCCTTGGTAGTAATGAAACTTATTCCAGAAATATAGATTGTATCAAATAACAAAACGAAATGCAAAAGTGCTTATGTATGCACACATATATATGCACACAAACGCGCACGCACATGCTCGCACACGCACGCACACACATACACCCACACATATGATCACGAATGGACACATGATTATGTGATTATTTACTGAAGCACTCAACTTAGGAAAGCTACGTTGTGGCACATGTTTATTCAATAGGAAAAAAAAATACATTCTGAAATCGTAAGAATAAAATCACAGATTGGACGAGTATAGTAGAACTGCAGAAACCCCGAGGATTTATCATCCAAAACCTTCATTATGCCTCCGTATTTCGGACTGGCTTTCAATTTCTATTAACTTCTAAACTGTAAACTATACTTTAGTTTCTTCGTCAAAGTCATCTCTACAGATTCTGGGGAAACCACACCTACTTACTTCTCATCCATAATGGCACTATGAAGAGTTGTCATGTGTAATCTCCTAATTGGCCAATCAATTTGTCACCCACTTCGAAATTGCAACTAATAGGTATAAACCCTTAAAATTATAAGGTGCTATAGTAGATTTCTAAGAAACGCCCAAGAAGCCATGATTGAAAGTAATTTCCTCCTCATAAACTTGGAAATATACTTGACGTTAACACATGAGCTCAACAGAGCTTCCAAACGGAATAATAAAGACGAAAAACATCTTGAATTTTAGATTTAAAACTTCTACATGCCTACCAGCTAAACATACTTCCCTTCGTATAAGAAAATAACTAGTTCAATAATATCAAGCACATTAGCTACGGAAAATAAAGCATTAATCCATTTGAACAAGAGTAAAAGAACAAAACCAAACTGGTGAAAACGATAATAATATATTGGACAACACCATACCCCTTCGAATTCATCGGGAAAATCATCATCTCCTCTTAAACAACACTATAACTAACATAGAAAAACACAACTACACCGCACTTAAGTTAATGCTGACAATAAACAAAATCATCGACTTAAATATAAACGACTAATTTGATATTCTTGTACTTCAAAACACAATAGTAGCTCCCATAAATATTACAAACCAAATTTCAAGCAATTATTTAACATATCTACCTTTCTAACTCCCATATTTGAAACTTCATAAAAAATATATCATAAGTTTTTGTACGAAAACTAAAGGAACTCTGTGCATCTCGAATGCCTCTAATAACAGACATGGTGACTAAAGACTGAGGTGAAGCTAAACAACTTAAAAACACAAGCTCTAGGCCTGAAATTTGGGACGTGGGGGACAATCGATGACATCAACGAGTACTTATTTTATCGACCGCGAAGGTTGAAAGCCAAAGTCTACTACTATGGTATTTGACTCAGTGCGTGAAAATGGGCGAAATGTCGCTAATCATTTTATCATTTTCACTGGCTCGTGTGCCCAAATGCTAATTATAACCCTTTCTACCATGGCCACAAAGACTGGCATTTTCGTGGAGAGAGTTAGTCGATTTTATCGATCCGAGTACATTTTGCCTGGTTTGCAATCGATTTTGCCAGTTCATCGTCTTAATGCTACTAATAGTAATAAAGACAATACATTATCATATGACAGGATCAGTCCATATTATTAACAAGAAATACCTACTTATTTCTCTAAATGGTTTTAGCATTGGTTACATAAACTCGCGTGGAGTAAATTCCAACGCAAACACACACACAAACACACACAGACACACAGACGCAGATATTTATACATATTCATATAGATGTAACTATATATATATTTGCAACATCAATAAATTCATTAAATCCATTCAAAACTGTCTACAGGTTGTAAATCAATAAAATATTTGACTATTATTGAAATATCTTTTTTTTTTTATTTTACGCTTAATTGTATTTTCACAGAAGACGGTGTTAACATAATATATCGAGTTTGTAGCAATTCATCGTGAGCTTTTCTTAGTATATCCGATATTTTGCATTAAACTTCTTACTCAAGTCTTCAGACATCGTGTAGCCGCCAGCAGTTACTTATAAGAAATAATAAAGATTGATTCTTTTGTATATCAAGAAACTGAATTCAAATTATATTTTCAAATGTCTATATCAATTGCATGAATATTGAAACAAATCATATTATCATTGTGAAATAATTCAATCATTGAAATCTCGAGATTTTCCGTTAATGATTCTTATATACCTTGAATATTCTTAAAGTCAGCTTTTAGTCTGTAGTTCAAGTAAGGGTTTGATGCTCACTTAGTGGAAACAAATTGAATTGGAGCAACCAGCTAACTGAACGATTAGTGATAATTACAATTCTTCAATCATCTGCAAGTTGCATTCTTGATCTGAGATATTGTAAGTTCTGTCAGAAACGATGTCGATGTCTAGCAAAATTAGATGAGATAATAGAAAATCACATTGTCGAACAAACCTAATCATAAAACATTCAACTGCTTTCTCACATCAAAAGTTTTCATGTCGAAATAGTCATGAGTGAGGCAGACAATTAAATTTACGGAATTGTCAGTAATACTGATTTCAAATTTTAGCTCAAGGTCTGCAATTTCGGACGAAGTGGGTAAATCGATTACATCGACCCTGTGTTCAACTGGTACTTATATTATCGACCCTAAAAGGATGAAGTTGTAAGTGGAATTTGAACTCAGAACGTAAGTACGGACGAAATGCCGCTAATCATCTAACTCGGCGTGTTAATGATTCTAATAGCTCACCGCCTTAGGAATTCCCAATACTATTGGAAAAAAGAAATGGAGGTAGGTGGCTTAGTGACCAGGATTTCTTCTCATAATCATTACGTCGTGGTTCAAGCAATAATTAGTACCTAAAAGGTTGAGTTCGAAAAATCGGTTGCATGAAATGAACTGAAAGTGAGTAAAAATCAAAGAGAACGACTGCGCACAACGTCAAGTACACCTACACCAAGAAAAGGATGGAAAATACACTAAACAATACTAGCATGAACCTGATAGCCGTAACATTGACAATGATTTCAGAATGTGAAAATGATTGAATAAATAGAACACATAATTAACAATTTTAAGAAGTGTTCTTCAAAATAAATTAGTACCCCAACTGAGACTACTTCACGATTTATGATTTCTGGATCAATACTGAATAAGTGATAGTATGTGCGACCTCGTGTCTACACTATCGTGGAATAGCTTCACTAAAACATTTGTGCATTTAACCATTACAGTTGAGTTCATGAAGCGATCGATTTTAGTTACGTAATTTCAAGTACGATATTGTGAAACACAGGGTTGATAAAATCAACTGTATTGTCGAACATATTACTTTATTTAGTTACATTATTTAAACTATAATCTAATTGCTCCTACATACCTTGGCATATACTCACCTGCCTCCAATATATTGATCTATAAGCGCCAGAAATATGTCTTGATACAGACTCACACATCAACACACTTTCAATTATATTCTTATCATTTTAATTATACTTGCCTCCAACAACACAGGTTCATGTATATTTTGCACTTATTACAAATCTGAGAAATGACTATATGATATCACATCAGATACGTATAATATGTAAAGTATTTAATGTGCTTTTTAAGGTTACATATATCATTGTTAGTTTAAATACTCATACTCAATACTACTAACTCCTTTGTAAATGATATGCATCTGGGGTCTTGATATCGGTTGCACGTATTCATCCTCGATTTCTCAATTACTTTAAACATAATTTTAAAAAATACATACGCTCTCTCTGCTATTATATGCTACTAATGAATTTTTAAACCAATTTCCGAATTTTATCTGAAACTTTTAAAACCTCTCCAAGAGAATAGCAGAATAGCATTAAATACTGGAAATTGAAGCAAGATGCGAGGAAAGATAATAAAACTTAGACATCAAATTATATCTAGAAATACTCAAGGTGAAATTGCACGTGCTTTTCTACGATAATTTACTTAGTTACTCGCGAGTATATGAAGCCAACCAAACAATCAATATTTCTTTGACGTCTGAAGGTAGGTGTGCGATAACCATCATGATTCTAAATTGCATTTAATTATGGAAGTACATTTTTGTGTTAGAAGAATCACATCATCAGCAGCGCTAACAATTTATCTTCATATGCACACATAACAGCCATATATACGTATATGCATATATATATTTATGTGAAGACATATATTCATATATACATGCATACACATACATATATGTATACACACACGTTCATGTACATATTTATACACATGCATAATAAATTTAGAATTGTCAAATACTTATAACCTTTTGTAAATTGTTGCAAGTTTTTAACAGAAGAAATCAAGTATCGTTGCCACCACAGATAGTGAATTGGAATTGAAAACCTGAACCACGATAACCTTTGTGTATCTTAACACCAAAGAAAATTGCGAAGGTGATTTTGGCCATGAGAAGTCCCTATTATATTGTGCCTTTCGATACATCAAAACAACTTTAGGTTGACCTGATAAAAATGATGCTTTGATTCCTGCAGGAAAGGACATGACGACATTTAGCATGTCATCAAGTGCACTAATTAATCTGTTGGTCCTATCCAGACAGCATTTCTGTTGACACTATCGGATGTTTTAGTTAGATCTATAAAAAATGAGGTAGAATATGTAAGATGCTTCTTTAGGGAGAGTAATAACTATTGCTATGAAAACTGGTAAAAAGAACATGAACACACAAATACTGAGAAACTCAGAGATAATACGCTATATTTTACACAATCTTGATTATAACCAATAATACATTGCCAAGTAGAGTTTCTACACTCATTTCTATTAATAAAATATATCACAAAAAATATGCAATTACATGACAATACTATAATACAACCTACATTACATGCAATAAAAGCCAACGCTAAAGCTTAAATGTCACACTGTGTCATCTATATAAACAGCGTCCATAAATTGACACAATTGTGCACTATGCATTCTATACAGACACATTTTGGTACTATGGCAAATGACCAGCATCAAATATTCTTTGCAAACTCACTCCGATGTCATAACATGACTCATTCTCTATACATTGTATACAAATACTTGCCAATACTGTAAAACGAACCACGTACCACGAGACCCTGTCAAAAATTCTTTACAAAGAATAGTTCAATACATTTTATGTTATTATTATTATTGTTCAGAAGTTTTATTTTTATAACGTGCTTTCACTTCACCACCGAGCGCAGCTCTGTGCGCCTTGGGTATGTGCTGTGGATTGCTGTGGTGCTCTTATGTTTACTGTATTGAAAGTGTTTTGCGTAGAATGTGTGCAGTACCCAGTAGTGCATTTTTCTGTATGTTATATATATTTGTAAGTCCTGGTGTTTTTATTATGTAGTTGTCTGAATATTTTTTTTATTATACCTAAGGCACCTACTATGATAGGAATTGTTTCTGTTTTTAGATTCCACATTCGAGTTACCTCTATTTCCAGGTCTTTGTATTTTGAAAGTTTTTCCATTTCTTTTAGAGAA
>NC_068983.1:126653963-126657093 GCF_001194135.2 Octopus bimaculoides | reverse complement strand
AGGCCATACTGAGGCCTTTCTTCTTTCTGGGGCTGTCTTCAGTTATGGCTTTATTGATCAATAATTGATTTTTACAGCCGTATTATTATTATTATTATTATTATTATTATTATTATTATTATTATTATTATTATTATTATTATTATTATTATTACTGCTATTATTGCTATTAATGTTGTTGCTACTTTTGTTGTTGTTGTTGTTGTTGTTATTTAATTGTCTTTGCAGAGCTTTTAATGTTGGAGGTGTTGTAAGGTGTCAGCGATTCAATACCAGTGAAGTAAGGTAACACCCATTGTTTTTAGAGCACTATCTAGAGTATTCGAGCGGTTCCAAGTAGTGCTGTTTTCTGCAAGTGCCTCATCCTTGTTGCAGCCCCTACTTGTTCCATGTACTTCTCGAGATTTTTACTCACTGTTCCCAGAGCTCCGGCAATTATTAGTTCTACTACCACCTTTCTCAGCAACCACGAATGCATAACACTCCAAGCTAACCTGTTATAGCTTCCTTATCGCATACCTTGTTGTCAGCTGGGCATGCTATATCTATGATCCAGCATCAATTGATTTCTTTCTCAATTAATACTATGTCTGGTTTCTTATTCTCTATCGGAAGGTCGCAGTGAGTCATGAAATCCCATAGATTCTTTGCATTATCCCTTTCGATGATGCCTTCGGGTGTATGTCCTGGTTAGCACAGATTAGATCCCCCATTTTGTTTCCGGTTTCAAATTATTTTTAGTCATCCATAGCCATCTCTTTCCTCTGTCTGTGTTATCTTCAATATCCCTGTGAAATTGTACATGCATTCTTTTCTTTATTCATCTATTTTCAGTTTCATTCATTCTCAAGTGCTTACACAGTGCTTTATCTTTGCCATTTTCCATCCTATACAAGGCTGATGGTCTTACTTCGAGCAATAGCGGTTCTGTGGCATTTTTTACATACCATGCTGTGTTGTTTTCTTCTGCCTTAATGCTATGTTCACATCAATCAATCCTCTTTCCTCTATTTGCTTGGTACATAGAGTCTGTCTGTGTCACTTTTTGGGTAGAGTATCCCATATACAATCAGCAACTTCTTTGGCTTTCTCTCTAAGCTGTTTAGTTTGTCTTCTGTCCATGCGAGTGAAAACGCCCATCATGTGTTGATTGCTTCAATGTTATTCCGTCCGTTAAATTTCGACCTAAGGATCAGTTTCAGTCTGCGCAAGTTCTCTACCTTAAATTCTTCTTCTTCTTCTTCTTCTTCTTCTTCTTCTTCTTCTTCTTCTTCTTCTTCTTCTTCTTCTTCTTCTTCTTCTTCTTCTTCTTCTCTTATTATTATTATTATTATTATTATTATTATTATTATTATTATTATTATTATTATTATTATTATTATTATCATCATCATTATCATCATCATCATCATCATCATCATCATCATCATCATCATCATCATCATCATTTTCATCATAATCATCATTATTATTGTTATTATTATTATTATTATTATTTAGTGTCTAATTTAATAACCATAAAATTCACAATAAAAATAAACAGGTTTCTTCGGAAAATCCGTTGTACATACAAAATGTAGTTTTAGAAACTTAATACTTTAGAATATATTCATTAACTTTCAGTGTTAGAGAATTACATCAAGATCAGGGGAGAAGTTAACCATCTCATTACCGCCCTATTCTCATTCAGTATATTCTATTGAAAAATGTCCTAAGCAATGTTTATAACACTGAAAGAAATTTTTATCGACAAATGGAAACAAAACAGTAAGAGAAGAATAAAAGGAAGAAAAGCGACAACAAGCAGGAACATGCGAGTAGCAAGGAAATAAATGATACTGAATAACTTTAATCCAATCATTGCTTGAAAAACGGTAGTACACCTGACGGTAATGGAATTTAATACATTTTCATTTCAAAACTATTTTCTAATTCACTGCATTTAGGAGAAGGTTTGATTACTTTTTCAACTGAGCCATCTAGATGTATAAAGCACTAAGGCAGTAATAGATAAAAGAAGTAAAATAAATTACGAGGCCATTCGGTTTGTATGAAATGTATCTATTTCACATTGCATGAAATAACAATGCAAAAACTGATACAGAATCGATCTGAATAAGTTCGTAGAAAATGTTTGCTCTTTCGTTTATAGTAGCATACTAAACAAGTATGTGATTCGGTACACACAAACGTATGTATGTATGTATGTATGTATGTATGTATGTATTTATGTATGTATGTATTATGTATGTATGTATGCATGCATGCATGCATGTGTGTATGCATGTATGTATGTATGTATGTATGTATGTGAGCATGTTTTCATACACAGGTCCTCCTGAACTCTTCTGAGACCTGGACATCATATCGGCGTCACACCAAGGCTTTACAAAGATTTCATCAGACTTGCCTAAGGAGGATTCTAGACATCAATTAGAAGTCTTTAAAACCAGACACCGTTGATCTTCAGTAAGCTAACACATCCAGTGTTGTAATGATCCTCATTCGCAATCAGGCGCGAGGGGGTTGGGCACCTTGCTAGGATGCAGTATGACAGGTTGCCAAAGCAGTTGTTTTACGGAGGGTTTCAGCGTAGCAAATGCCGGCGACATAAACCTAAGAAACGTTTTAGGGATGCTGTCTGAAGCAGTCTTCAGGGTTTTAATGTGAAAGAGGCAGACTGGGAGTAGATGATGCAAGATCGATCGGTTTCGAAACAAATGATCTACAATAGATGTAAAACATTTGATGCTCGAAGAATTGTACAATCTATCTTGAAACAAGCACTACGTAGACAGAAATTACTACGATCCCAAACACTTTTGTGCTTAAAGATATTTGTAAGATCTGCCGTAGAGTTTGTTTGTCAAGAGTAGAGGTTGCTAGTCATATAAGATATCATGACAGTATTTACTAATTGAAGAGATAGCCTTCTTCTGTAAAGAAGTGGCGATCATCATGTAAGTATGTATGCATGTATGTATGTAGGTAGATAGACAAAATGTGTATGTGCAGATGCACATGTAGATGTACATATACATGTGTATGCATATATGTGTTTATGTATATATATGTATATACACGTATATGAGATAAAGACGTATGTCCATGTAAGATGCAAATGCATATA
>NC_068983.1:126650957-126653736 GCF_001194135.2 Octopus bimaculoides | reverse complement strand
ATATATATATATATATATATATATATATATAAATTAGTCGAGTACTATAACCTTGGCTCTTTCATATAGCCCTTTATAGCTTTCCGGGAAGTTATCAATGGTTTCACGTATAAATTGCACTTGACAATGTAGGTGAGTCATCAGGTCATATTGGCCGAAAGCACATAAGCTTTGAGAGGTAAAAATACAGTTTTAATCAGTTTGTCGGTGCAAGAAAATGAAAATGTAACGAAAAGAACCCATTCTGAGAGGGAAAGATTTATGACCCCCGAAATCCTCCAGCTGTGTTTCTCTTCACTGGTTCGAGAACTGGGATGACCACATACCCAAAATGTTCTTTTATGAGGGCGTCGACTAAAAGTATACACAGACATTCATTCATACCAATTCCTCTAGATTTTTGGAGTGTTTTGCAATTGTTCATGGATTTGTTTTTTTCCATTCCCGGACAGGTGGGGTGTATTGTCCATTAGCATAAGTCTTAATTTCGCCTTAGTCCTGTCTGTTCAGATAAAATGTTTATCACCCTAATTTTTATACCTTCTTTCCCTATCCCTCTGTCACATTTTCGAGATTCCATTGAGTCCTTGACGAGTGGATCTAAACGTAATCGTGATTTCGTGGGCACCTGATATCATTAATGGAATCATGGTACATGCTATCATGATATTTTAAGTGAATAACTACTTTTATGTATGCATGTTTAAATCACGCCAAAGAAAGACACTAAAACCTATCGTCATTAACATTTCAACAATGACAGTCACAGAATCTATGTGATTGTACGACAGTGGCTTCATAGGATGCAAACATTTTCTAATAGGTGTGCAAAATAGTCGAAATAATGTTTCGAGGTTATATGAAAGAGACAAGCTTTTGAGTCGTTATTGAATGTGACAGAGGAGAAAAGGTATTACACTACAGAACCAATGATTTGGGAATGAAATACATCGGAAAATGTTTATATATGACAGAGGATCATACAAAACTGAAAGAAAGTCTCGCCTCCTCTGGATATGCAATGATTTCTTCACAACTGTCTCAGAAGGATATATTTTGACTATACCAAAAGATGAGATAGCTAATAAATACATGTTGTGCAAGTCAAAAAGATTGCCTTCACACGTGGTTGCAATTGCTACATGAAAGAAAATATCTATCCTAAAAAATAGGCATGAAAAATTTCACTCACATTATTAGGAGATACCAGAAATCTATTAAGATATTTATCTGTTGGATAGGATTAAGGATTAAGTAGGTGCCTTTATAAATAGGAATATTGCCAGAAGATATTATTCATGAATATGAATAAACTTGGTATCCTTCTATAAGAATGGAAACGAACTCAGACTGACAGCTGTTGTTGTGAATGCTTAGATGAAAGTTAAGAAAAGAAATATCCAGAAATAATGCTCAATACGCAGGTCCTAGCGTTTCAGTTGTAATAGTACATGTAACTACAACATATTTTAGGTTACTCTTCGAAATGCTGATGCTTTCAAAGAGAGAAGGAAAGGAGCAAGCTAGCCTCCTCTTAATAATATCACTCCAGTAACATATGCAACAGGCTTATAAATATATACATAAGGAAACATACGTATTATTTTATAATTAAAGATGCAAGTATAGCCATTACATAAGTACAAGTATATTATCAACAGCTAACTGTCTTTTGCATATCACTGATGAGATTTGCTGAAAGTATTTCGTACAGGAAGTCGGACTGACAATAACATTTCCTTTGAGGCTTCGGAAGTTGTTATTCCTTATTTCACTGGATGCCCGAATGGAATATGGAAACAATGTTCTATTAATTGACTTTGTTTATTCAGTTACCGAAATGCAACACATATTAAATGCATAGAATCATATACAATTCTGTCATTCGCAGCATATCATGCAGATAATTTCTTTACTTTCTCACAAGTTTGGGTTTCAACAAAAGTTCACATTTTAAGTCACTCTTGGCTAAATAGTTTTAATAGGTGTTTATGAAATTTTCCAGCAGATGGCAAGTAATATCAATAGAATTTACTTTGCCGTAGTCATCTTCCTGTCACATTTGACAAAACATATTCTTGAGAAATAAAGAAATATATTCCAATTCTTGTCCACGAAATTTGTAAAGAAGAGACTGATCCACACATGTTGAGCAGTTTTACGCTATTTCTAACATCACCTTGATGCTAAACACCAGCATTCATTATTCATGTATGCGTCAACGTGAAAATAATAGGCTTAACTTTAAAACGTAAAGAGCAACCCAGTTCACTTACCTGTTTTCAGAAATAGGTTGTACGTTCGTGATCTTGCATAATGGAGACTAATTCCCTAGAGCATCGATAAAACGATACAATTTTATTTAGTGGTATTGTTCCGATTTCACAAATGTATTTTCTTAGAATATGATATACCTGTAAACAGGTGCATTAAAATATGAGTTCATATTTGAAAGTGTAGCAGCAGTAAAGACGGTATTCATTGAAGCTTCAGATTAAATAGATTACAGATTAAATAGATTACAGATTTAATAATATAGAAAAAAATATCTGGAAATGAAAATATTGCAACAACAAATGGTTATTCAAGGCATTCGCAAAGGAAGCATTTAAAATTTATATTCATACATTTAAATTCTCAAATAGAGATAGGTATAAAAACATGTACGCATATATATAGATACATGCATACACACATATTTCGGTGGACATTTAACATCTATAGTTAGGTAGATAGATAGACATACATAGATACACATATATATATATATATATATATA
>NC_068983.1:126649506-126650783 GCF_001194135.2 Octopus bimaculoides | reverse complement strand
ATATATATGTATATGTGTGTGTGCGTGTGTATGTGTGTGTGTGTGCGTATAAATAAAAACTGTGTTTGCAACGGTATACCGTAAGGGAAAATTATAGTCGTCAACTAAACTTGACAAAGAGTGTCACTATGTATGTATATATGCATGTGTGTGTATGTGTGAGTGAGTGCGTGTGTGTGTGCGTGTGCATGTGTGTGTATACGTATGTATATACACATTCCGTTAATGCTGTTTTCTGTTGCTTCATGTTATATATGTGAGGACTTGTAACAAGACAAAATCCTTCGACAAAAATAAGTCCTATCATTGTAAAACATTATGTTGCCTGCTGGATCACATTATCGAAATATGGCAGACTGCATCGGCAGAATAAAAGAATGTATAGCATGTGTTATGCGCTTTTCGCTTTACATACTCTAAAATTATGTTGATACAATATCTTTTCAACAGATACGTATATACCGATAAACTCACACACCACGCACAGACGTGTATATATATATATATATATATATATAATCACATACAAATATATACGTGATGCTATGGGTAAATTGTCGAAATTTTATATTTTTAATGTCACGTATGCCCATTGTTTGTTTCTCATTTGGTCAACTACACAGTATAGTAGAGTCAGTTGGGCACCCTGACGTAATTCACTCTGCCAGAAATTTGGAAACTACATACTGTACTGCTTAGTATATACACCGGACACTCCAACACGGACATTTCAGAGTGTTTGGTTGTCAAGCTGAGGACAGTTCAATCTGAGGTCTTATACCGAGAGTGATAAAAATCAAAAACCCATTATGGTGTTTGGCGTGATCACTAGTGATGGCGACATTATGCCTCCATTTATCTTCCCACACGGCCTCACACTCAAGCTGGTGGCCTACATTAAGTGCCTGGAGGAGGTAGTGCTATCCTGGGTCATGAGGGTGGCTACTGGAAGACCTTGTGTCTGGCAACAGGGCTTTACACCATGGGGCACAGTCCTGTTGCCACACAAAGGGTCCAGACTGCAAGCCCCTTTAATATTATGTGTGGTGCGCAGTTGTAACACCAAAGACGAACTAAAGGCAATGATTATGGCAGCACTAGCCACCTTAAACAAGGAGACCACCCAGAAGGGCTGTTGGAGATTCTGAACTCGTCTGAGGGCCGTGGTTGAAGCCAGTGGTAATTTTATTGAATACATTTACTTTCTAGTATTCTAAGATATCTTTATGTAATTTCGGCAGTTATATCTGTTAAAATGAGATGTCAGTGTTATTTTC
>NC_068983.1:126646716-126649139 GCF_001194135.2 Octopus bimaculoides | reverse complement strand
TATATATATATATATATATATATATATATATATGCGGATATATGCGTGCCAATATGTATGCGCACGTTTAACTTCTACTATGAATACACGCATAAGTGAATATTTATACCTTGATATGAAAAAGGAAACATTCTAAGTGTAAACTCACTTGGTTGCAGCTATTCAGCTGCGATAATTCAAGAGATTATACTTGTTACATTAAATGGAATATGGAGATAACAAAGCTTTAATCTACTTCCCAATCTCAATGATCCTATAGAAGAAAACTGATATCTGCCGTACAGATAATCCCGTATCCCCTCTAACGAGATATTATGTGACATAGCTTTCGTTATTTCTATTCAAATCGATGACATTCAGCAGCACATTTCAGAACTTGCGACCTACACAGGCACGCACGCAATAAGAATCACACGCGCATGCACATATATATGCACATAGACTTAGACATACGCACATTCACACACTCTCGTACATACATAGATTTAATCCATTGCTAACACGCCCATTCGCAGAAATGCATTGTATATTAAAACAACCAAACGTCACAGGGGGAAAGGTCTGAACTGTAGGTAGGGTGAGGGAGAGTTTAACAGAATTGTTTGAATCCAGAAGACAGACGAGCCAAAGTAAATATATAAACCTTAATGTCTGCGCGTTTATTTTTCCTCACCCACTGTATTCTCAAAAGCAATTTTTAACACACATACATAGACTCACTTACAAACACACACACACACATATATTCACGCACAAACACACACCCAAACACACTCAAACACACTCACATACATGCACAAACACACGCACATACATTATGATATATAGTTTATTAAATCGAAGTAACTCTATACGCTCCAAAAGAAGCAGTTGCCTTCGGAAACAGTGAAACCAGATACAATCCCACATGCTCACAAAAAGAATATTACAAGGCAAAGAAATAAATATGAAATGTGGCTTAGAAAAATGTGCCAAAGCAACCTTGAACAGAGGAAAACTAGTTAAGAGTAGCAACATCACACTAGGTAAAGCAAACGAAATAAGAGAATTAGACCAAAGCCAGACATATAAATATTTAGAAATCAATGAACTAGATACGATATAACTCATATAGATGAAAGAGAAAATAAAGAAAGAATACTGTTGACCAGTTAGATTTATACTGAAAACAGAGATCAATGCGAAAAACAAAATAATAGGTATCGACATTTTAGCCGCACCAGTTACAGCTACAATAACCTTAACTAAATGATCAAATCAAAATAGACAGAAAGAAAAGAAAATAACAGCATTTAGGATGCACCACCCAAAATCTGACATAGAAAGTTTATATAAGCAACGTATAGAAGCGGGAAAGACCTCATACAGCTAGAAACCTATTACAAAATAACCACTACAGGACTACAAATATACCTATTTCAGAAGCAAGGAAAACTAATGAAAATAGACACAAACCACGAACAAAACAAAAACCTGTTTTTAGTCTTTAAGGAAGTTCACAAATACAATCAAGAAGTCACATTACCTAACAACTATGAAGAAAAAGAAGAAACAACAAAAGCTTTCAAACAAATGAAAACCAAACTAAAACTATTGATATTTTTGGTCAACATCCAAATTAAACTTGTCTACTGATATTCTTTAGTACTTGTATATAGCAAACTTGACCATGCAAAATGCATGAACCAACAGCGAATTTGGGTCCCTGTCGAACAATTTCCAATTTATACCTGTGCCTGATACCTTGCCAGATGAATTTTCGATAAGCTTTTACTAATTTCCTTTCGACTATTTGCATTATAAAGACTGCTTCCCTTACAATCCAATATCTGGCTAATTTTAATCTTTAACTGTGATAGAGATAGAAACATAGTTTCGCTTTACTCACAAAATCTTTCGGCTTACTATTTTTTTTATATATTGGATGAAAGTACTACGTAAGTTTCAGTAATATTTTAACAAACGACAAATGATTTTCGACGATTATTAGACAATTATGAATACAGAAATTTTTAGATACATATTTGTTTCACTATAAAATTAGTTTAGTAATTTGTTTTCATAAAATTAAACAAATGGAAGGAGGAGAAACACGTTGGAAATGATAATGAAATATGGAAATAAAAAATTATTGATAAGGGATCAGTACAACCGTCATTAAAATATCACATTCTACAACAGATTGTTTAAACTGTATCACGCATGCAATCTGATTATCTTCCCTCTTTCCACAAGAAAACCAGCATTACACTCCTTGTAAGATTTCTCACAACCATACATAGAAACTGAAAATGAATATTGTGATTAGCGATTATTACTTGATTCATATTTTACTTCGCTGACTTTAGGCCTAACATTTAAACATGCATGCATATATATGCACACACACACACACACACACACACACACACACACACACACAC
>NC_068983.1:126639814-126642199 GCF_001194135.2 Octopus bimaculoides | reverse complement strand
TATATACATACATACATATATATATAGATAAATACATACATATATGTATATATATACATACATACATATATATATAGATAAATACATACATATATGTATATATATACATACATACATATATATATAGATAAATATATATCCTCTCCACTATACCAGACGAACCAATGGCTCGAAATGAGACACAGTTTAGGGCAGCGATGTAAAATTCTCTTATACTCCAGATGTTCCATCAAAACTCTTCATTGGACTATATCACGTGGAGGAAGAAACGAGCCCCCCCCCACCAGCTCGGCCATAGTGTGATGGACGAAACAAGCGAAAGTTTAAAAGCATAATATAAATAACAGAAACAAAGAAATAAACACCAGGAACTCAAGCTTGTTACATAATGCAACCGTTAAAAAACCAAACAAATTGAAGTTGAAACAGTGTACTAATAATGTTTATACGATATGAATATGAATGGCTATAAGCGCTATTATTCATTTGCAACAAATGTAGCGAATATGACGAAGAAAATAACAGAATTTACGGTCTGCAAATATGCTATTATACTTAGACGTAAATTTTGGAACATGGAAATAGTAAAGATCAGGAGTGGAATTTTGAATAGGACGGCAAAATCCGAGAGGAGTGGATATGAACACAAAGGATTCCGAGAAGCAATGTCTTATATAGTTGCAATAGAAAAGGTAAGGAAAGAAATCATGGCTCTGCGCCAGGGCAAAACAGGTATCTGTAAGTGACTTTATGTCAATAAATTAGATGCCCACTTTCGGGATTCGATCTATATGTGTACGTGTAGCAGCAACACTCTGAGCTTTGCAGAATATCAATAGTTGGTGGTGATGAATTAGCTCCTAAACCTCAAAAGAGGAGGAGCTATCCGTTAGGATGCAATGCTAATGGAAGCGGTAAATGAGTTTTTGGCATTGTATATCCTCCATGAAAACGATGTTCAACAACTGACGTGATATGAACGGATCATGTTTAAGTTTTGGGTGAAATGGTGTGATATTTTTCAATAAAAATAGAGCATGTTTTCAATAAAATTATGGTAGCTGAAGTATGCTGATGATATTCGTTAACTGAATAGTCACGACGACAAATATTTATAATCTCTTTTCCCTTCGTACATATCTTACTACATACTGGGATCGTGAAATGCTAAACATACGTAATTTGGACTATCACGTTCATTTCCATCTATGTACCAGAGAAGCCGATGGAAAATCGCGTCTCATAACAAAATTCTGCGTTAGAGGTATGTGCTTGCACTGCATAAGGTATCTATATTTTAAAAGTCATGTTAATTTATGATTTATTTCACGGTAAGCAGTAAGTAAGTTTGCAGGATTTAATTTTATAATGGTTTACAAACATTTCGTAAATTATACTGTAATCCAGACGTACAGAGTTAACGAGAGAAATATCTAAAACGTATAAAGCAGGGATAAACAGAAAGAGACATCCAAATGAATTGAGACAGAAAAATTTAATACGAGCATATTGCGCTGCCAGAAAGCGCAATGTGCTTGAAACTTATATACTTCATGAATACCAATAAAATAAAATAAAATAAGGTAATAATAATAATAATATGTTTCTCTTTTTTTCAGGTTCTATTCATTATCCACTAATTCATACAACCTGTTTTTTTAAACAGTTCGCATTTAGCATCTTCTTTGGTATGTCTTATTTGATAATTCCTTTCCTACATTTGCGAAAAAAATCAATTCTAAAATATTATTAAATTTGTCTTACATGAGCAGGAATTTACCACTTATTTCTCTTGTTTATTAGAGAAGCGGGAGAAAACAGTATTTAACAACTCGTTTTAAAGTCTCCAAACTTATTTACAATAAGGATAGAAAAAAAAAAGATGAATATTAATAAATTATAAAAAAATATATTAAGGCAGAAATTATTTTTTTAAAATATGGTACTGAAAACCTACGGATGTTTTTGTATGTTGTAACAATACAAAATACAATTTAGCATTTCTAAAGAAACAGTAAATGCAATATTAATAAGTTTGTTTTCCCACAGATCAGCCGAGTAATGAAACAGCATAAACATGATGGTTGTACTTAGTGCAGAATTCTGTTCAGTAAAACTAAAGAAAAACTGATAATACCTTAATTTCAGATAATAATGAAAAAAAACTTACTTCTCCATCATTATCTGAAGATAAGGAAAACAACGATAAAAATGAATAACTCTGAAAGGAGATTACTAAGCAATTCTGCTGTAGAGAATCTACAAGGGAAGAAAAATAAAAAAAATCGGCTCATAATATACGCACATACATACATAACTATGTGTGTGTACATAAATGTCTGCGTGTATATGTGTGTATTCGTGTATATGTATATATATATATAT
>NC_068983.1:126638305-126639597 GCF_001194135.2 Octopus bimaculoides | reverse complement strand
TATATATGCAGATATGCGTGTATGCATGAATTCATATGGGATGTGAAGTACGCGTTTCAAACAGAATCATTTTTAAAGACATTCATTTTCATTAATATTATTTTATATATTTTGCAAAGTTGAGTGCCACATGCTGATTCTTCGAGAGAAATAAAATAACAGGATATGTCCAATTAACTTCCCAGAATATATTTCTGCACCAGATAAATTCAAGGAATGGACTGAAATGAATGTTCGTAAAAGGTCATGCAAAAGTAAATAATATGGCTGAAGGCTTACATTTATTGGATGAGGAACTTGAAAGCTTTGGGTTTGTAGCTGTGTATCTAAAATGCAAATACGTATAAGAGTAATGGTTCGTAATGGGAATAAAAGCTGACAGGCGTAATACATATTGCCTGAATCAGCACACAAATATTACAACTAACATATGTTGATAACCAAATGCGTAAAACGATAATAGAATGCATCTCTAGCTAAAGTAGTCAATGAATATAAGAATGTAATAACATGATTTATTTAGTTTTTCGAAATTTGTCACGTAATTCATAGAATGTCGTCAGTTGTATCGTCTTGCATTCGTGAACAATGGTTCATTATGTCGGAAACCGCAAGGCAGTGAGCTGGCAGTATTGTAAGTACGCCGGGAAAGAATGCTTAGTGACATTTCGTCAGTCTTTTCTAATTTCAAATTCCTCCGAGGTCAACTTCGCTTTCCATCATTTCAAAGTCGATAAAATAAGTACCGGTTGAACAATAGGGTCAATGTCATTGACTTACCCCATTTTGCGCAATTGCTGACCTTGTGCCAAAATTTAAAATTAATATTATCGTTACTATTAGTTCATATACACACAACAGATTAGACTTTTGGAAAACATACCCAATATCCGGCTACTTAGATGTCAAGTAGCTTCTCTTTAATGCCTTAAATGCTGACTACTTGTCCCTTTCTATGACTAATATTTCGCTCTTATCTATGTCAAATTCCATACTATATCTTTGCTGAAGAGATTTGCAGTTTCTGTTAAGGAATGCATTTCTTCTCTTCTTTATTTTTGGTATACTTAGCGGCATACCACGCGTTGCTACAATCTGAGTTCAAATTCCGCCGGGGTCAACTATGCTGTTCATTCTTTTGGGATCGATGAAAAAATCTATCAGTCGAGTACTGGTGTCCATGTAATCGACTATACCCTTTCCCTACTTTCTGCCCCTGTGCCTATAGTAAAAAGGATCATTATTATTATTATTATTATTATTATTATTATTATTATTATTATTATTATTAT
>NC_068983.1:126636550-126637220 GCF_001194135.2 Octopus bimaculoides | reverse complement strand
CACACGTCTAGGAAGCGCCGGAGATGTTGCAGTCTCAGCGCATGTCTGCACATCATCAACCACGGCATACCCAGCCCTCTATTTAACGGCTGTTGACAGCAAATGGATCGCCTAATCATCGGAACGCTTCCCTTCCACAAGAAGCGGAAGAGCATGCGTTCCAGTTTGGTGGTGGTAAGGTCGGGACAAGGCACGACAGTCAGACGGTATTCGATGACGGATGCAATGTACGCGTTCGCCACCTCCGCCCGACCTTTTAGGGATAGCTTCCTCTCGGCCCATTGCCGGGTGAGTGTGACCACCCTAGTCGTTATTTCGCCCCAGTTCTTCTCCACTTGGAGGTCCGGACCGAACCAGACTCCGAGCAATTTAACCGGCCCGTCGGTCCAGCGTCCCACAGTGGAGACGCTGTTAGACGGCATGGGCTTGCTTCTCCAGGTGCTGAGCAGCAAGCCCACTGACTTATCCCGGTTAATTTTTGCTCCGTTACCGCTTCGTATTCTTTTAGTATCTCGCCGACCAGCTCGATGTGCTTTTGATTCGACACTATGACGGTGACATCGTCCGCGTCTGCAGACACGCTCGTACCACATCCCAGCTCTCGTGGGATGCCCCTCACCGTCGCCAGCTTCCGCAGTAGAGGCTCAAGAGTCAATACATACAGAAGGGC
>NC_068983.1:126631242-126635919 GCF_001194135.2 Octopus bimaculoides | reverse complement strand
CTGCCATCGCATCCCGTACGTCTGCGGATGTGATGGGTCTTTCACAACACTCCGCCTCTCTTGCTGAGAGTCGTGCCAGGCCATGCAGGTAGGCACTAAAGTCTACTCTGCGTTCTGACCCACCAGTTGTCCCGAACAGTCTGGCAAAGCGCTGTTGAAAGGCCTCGCACATCCTTTCAGGCTCGAGTAATTCGCGCCCTTCTTCATCTGTCAGAGACCTAATGGTGGCTCTGCCGCCTCTTTTATTGCCTTTGCACAGGTTCTCACGCTGGAGAGGTATTACAGTGTTTGCTGTTCCCTACCAGGTAACACCTCTTATTTTCGAGCACCTTCCGGAGTATTCGAGCAGTTCCAAGCAGTGGTGTTTTCTGCGAGTGCTCCACCCTTATTGCAGTCCCTATTTGTTCCACGTACATCTAGAGATTTTTGCTTTCTGTTCCCAGGGCTCCGACTATTATTGGTACTACTGCTACCCTTTTCATCGACCACAACCGCTTAACTTCCCGAGCTAACCTGTCATATCGCTCCACTGTTCTTTCTTCCTTATCGCATACCTTGTCGTCAGATGAGCATGCTATATCTAGGATCCACCATAGTTTGTTTTTTATCTCAATTCAGACTATGTCCGGCTTTTATTCTCCATCTCATGGTCGCACTGGATCATAAAATCCCATAGGACCTTTGCATTTCCATTTTCGACGATGCTTTCAGGTTTCTGGACGTACCAAATTTTTGCTCTGTTAAGTTCATACTTGTAACAGAGTGTCCAATAGACAAACTTGGCTATATTTTCGTGGCGTCACTTATATTCCTTCGCGGCTATTGGCGTACATTGGCTGGTAACATACCATACGGTTCACCGTTTTGTCCACAGATTCTGCACTTATCACATTCTGCTGAGTTGTCAATTCTGTATTTTATGTAGTTTGTTCTTAGCGCTTGATCTTGGGCAGCACAGAAGCCATGATAGATCGTTGACCAAAGACCATTCAATTTTTTTCCTCCGTGTTTTTCTCCTTGTTTTCTCCGTATATAAGATATATATGATATATATATGTAAGATATTTTGAAAAGAATAATTTGATATTTAATTTCAAATGTGTATGCTTGTGTGTGTTTGTGCTTGTGTGTGTGCTTGTGTGTGTGTGTGTGTGTATGTGTGTGTGTATGTGTGTGTGTGTGTGTGTGTGTGTGCGTGCGTGTGCATGAATGCGCGAGTGTGTGCAACGGATCAACTAATTACAATTTATGGTAGAAAATTGAAGTATTATTTTGATTAAAATACCACTCTCTGACTGTCGTTATTGTTTTAATGTCCTGTTACCAGCGTGACCGACTAGGTACAGCTTGCATTTTCTTTTCCGTAGGATCATGTGGTATGTCTCACGTTTGCGTACACTATTAAACATAATGCGTACATATGTGTGTGTGTGTTTGTGTATGTGTGTATGTGTTCATATGTGTCTGTCTTTTTGAATATATATATGTATATCTCGAAATATTTACATCTCTGAAATCTGGAAAACTCCATTTTTCATGTTTCTTTTAACAAACATATATAAGATATTACAAAACCAGTTTTCTCAGGCGCAGGAGTGGCTGTGTGATAAGTAGCCTCCTTCCCAACCACATGGTCATGGATTCAATCAGACTGCGTGGCACCTTGGGCAAGTGTCTTCTACTATAGCCCCAGGCCGACCGAAGCCTTGTGAGTGCATTTGGTAGATGGAAACTGGAAGAAGCCCGTCGTATATGTATGTATATATATATATATATATATATATATATATATATATATATATATATATGTGTGTGTGTGTGTGTGTGTGTGTGTGTGTGTGTGTGTGTGTGTAAGTTTGTGTGTCCGTGTTTGTCCCCTCAAAATCGCTTGACAACCGATGCTGGTGTGCTTTCGTACTCGTAACATAGCGGTTCGGCAAAGGAGACTGATACGCTTACACAGAATAAGCTCTGGGGCCGATTTGCTCGACTAAAGGCAGTGCTCCAGCATGGCCGCAGTCAAATGACTGAAACAAGTAAACGATAAAAGATAAAATATAAAAGATAAATAATATCCAGTTTTATATAATTCTAGGAATATTCCTTTACATTCCTAAACGCTAAAATAAATCGACAATTTTATGCTTTGAGTTCTGTTTTCAAGCAATATTGTTACAATATATTTTCCTCAAATTTCTTACAGCATAAGAATTATTTTTAGTGATTATTTTTCATTTGATTGTCACTAATCAATATCCTAAGTATTCATGACAATAAGTAATCTAATATTCTATACTTATACGATGTCTCAACAATCGATCCGATGGTGAAGTAAAACTTACACTTGAAATGTAATTAGCAACTGGTTTTCAGAAAAATTAACACCTTCGTTACTTTGTACCCGTCAATTACCTTAACGAAGTTAGATTGAAGGTAAAAATCACTTAATGTCTTATTTAATGAAATATATTATTGCTTTTCTAATTGCGTTTATTTCCCCCAAAGTTCTAATTCACCATATCTACTGTAATCTACTAATTGTATATTGTGGAAAACTCATACTCCGTTTTATTAAATTTTCCTACATTTGTTCGTAAATGAACTCCACGAAGGTAGCACCTCCACACGAAAGTAGCAGCCTCACACAAGCATTATCGAATTTCATTGTTTAGTATAGTATAGTATAGTAGTTCGAATTTTTTATTATTATTATTACTCTTATGTATCCAGTTCTATGCATTGCATTTTTGTTCATAGATTCCTTGTGAAATTTCTTTATTCTTTTACACATTAATTTTGCATTTCTCCAATGTTTTATTGACTCAAGTGCCCTAATTCATAACTTAGCTTCTCTGTCAGTATTGAATGCACCATTTCGCTGGCGATGCAATTTATTCCCATCGATGCAGTCTGAAATATCACAGAGTGATTGCCTTGTATAACTTGATCTCACGCGAATTATTTTCCATTGTGGACGTAAAGATTTATAACGAATTTCTGTATCTTTGACTATCGTTCCCTTTGAAGATATATATGCAATGATTATTTAAATAAATAGATATACCCATGAATGAATTTCGACGCCAGTTATCCAGCTGGATATTTTGACAGACGTTTCAGGAAAATACAAAGGAAAGATTAAACTTATCAAAGTACTAGCGTGTAGAAATGTAAGAGAATATTTGTAACACTAGATAAAACTGTTCTGGAACAATGATGAGAAAAGGTCAAAGAAATTTTATTACGTACCGTCACGCAATGGCTACATGGTTTTAAACTCAACGGATCGCATTACTCTGTACTTGCACGTTCCTGTGACAAAAGAAAGAGTTATGCATTATATATTTCAAATTATAACATTTTATAATCTCTGGTTTTCAGACAACTGCCGAATAGTAAATGGTATGTGAATTAAACATGGATAAAATGCATGTATGTAAACCATATAAAGAAAATATGGACTAGATATTTCAGTGACTATGTTGTCAGTCGCTGCTGCACTAATTTCCTTCCAAGTTTAACCTCAACAACTGTTGATTAATGTATAAAGGTCAAATTGGGAAAGATCAAACGGAAGTCAAGCAAACAAAATATATGTCATGGAATAATGGCGTAAAATTCGAAATCACTCTTTTCCTAAGGGACATAGATATTGCGGAGCTAGAAGCACATGCAAATTCTTATAAATATATGAATGCACATGGCTTTGCACAGTTTAATTTTACTTTATATAAGAGATTTATCTCATTCTGAGAATATGCAGACCTTAAATATTTTCTGCCGCAATGGTATTTAAAGAAACAGAAAGCGTTTGTATTCGTATGATATATACATATCTGCATATATATTTGCAAATATATTCGTTTTATCGTATTTACTGATTGATTTTTCAAATTGTTAATTTGCAAATATTATACTAATGTATTTTCATGCAAAACTACACATTATCAAAATATTCCATCCACAAATGAATATTTGGAAGGTATATATATACTAAATATAACTCAAAGAGGAAAAAAAGAAAGAAAAGAGGAAAATGGAAGGACAAAGGAATGAGGAAAAGAAGAAAAAGAAAATAAAAGAAGGGTAAAAGAGAAGAAAAGCAGAAAATAGGGAAAATAGAGGAGGAATAGAAAGAAACCAAAAAGAATTTCAGTGATGACCAAACCTCACCTGTTTTTTTGTTTTTGTTTTTTTTTTACGTCGTTCCCATCCTTAAACTCATTCCAATACAATGGTAAAAGTAAAAAATAATTAAATAAATGAACGAATAGTGAATAGGAAGGTTGATACCCCTTCTCTTTCTCTCTTACCCTCTATCCATCTGTCTATCTATCTATCTATCTATCTATCTATCTATCTATCTATCTATCTATCTATCTATCTATCTATCTATCTATCTATCTATCCATCTATTAGCGTACATACCTACCTATATTTCTATCTATTCCTCTCCATTGTCATGGAACCTCACACAAAAGCAAAATCAACGTTCTCTTTTAAACAACATTCAATATAAACATCTGTTTTATATAAATGTACAAACTGTTTGTACATTCCCAAAATTGTATTTGGGAAGTTCTAGAGAGGAACGAAAGCACTAATGATAATGAAGAAATAGAAGGGTTCTTTTTCCCAAACTCTGACGACTTTTTTCTCAACACACACACACACACA
>NC_068983.1:126620166-126625171 GCF_001194135.2 Octopus bimaculoides | reverse complement strand
ATATATATGAAGAAAAGCAACAAAAATTCAATACGTTATAGCAGTACGTACGTTTCGTAAAACTTCATTTATTCATGTAGTGAGAACACTACACAAAATGTACAATGAAAATGTACTCCTCAGCTGCATAATGGAATTTCATTTCTAAAATGAAATTCTAAAATTCGAAACACCGGTCCAGATCAGCTTCCAACTGTTCTTTCAGTTCACGACACGCATTTAGTCATGACTGTTTTTGATCTTCCGTGAGCAAGCGAGGCACAACTTGCTGTAACTCTTTTTATTCGCAATTCCTCATCCACATTTTCTTGGCAAGAATTCTAGGACATGAATCATATCAACAAGTTCCTCAATTGTTCAGTGACTGTCCTCCAAGATCAGTTCCTTGATTTTTGTGGTGCTTTCATTCGTTCGTGAGGTCGACGGTCGTCCTGAACTCCATAAAGTCTGCACAGGTTGTCACATTTTACGGCTTTACTTGCATCTGTATCCCTTTTGTGCATCAAGTACTTGGTTGATATTTCATGTTCCTGGATTGCAAACGCATACACTTCAAAATGGGAGGTAGTAATCCGGCTATTCGTCCATGATAAACTGCTCTGATAATCGATGTTACTATCATCACGGAACATTCTACTAACATCTCCATGCATAGTCTTCTGCTCATACACGCCCATCCTTTCATCTGATGATATGTTGTAGAGTCGTGCGACTTCTTTTGGCACGTATTCTAGGTTCTTATAATGTTATTAGCTTCATGTATGCAAATTTGGTCAAGGAATTCACTTCGACGCTTGGTGGTTAAAAGATGTTGCCGAAAGGATATGATGCGACATTCAAAGGCATTTTGGATCGATGTTAAGTCTTTGCTGCCTTGTTTACGTCACTGTTTATGTGGAAAATACGTGTGGTTGTTAGTATTTTTCGGGTTTTCACATCAATGGCTCAAATCTCAGCAAGCGGCCAATCAAGCAGCCTAAATGTTGGTATGAGTACTGGCACTGCAAACAAATTGTGGGCCACTGTTGTATTGAATGCAGAGTTCTGAGGTATAAATTTTCTTTATTCGGTTGTAATATTCTTTAGTGACACGTGTTTTGTAAAATATATTTTCATCCACCCCTAGATACCTATAACATTGTATGTATGTATGTATGTATGTATTTTATTTATTCTTTTTTGCTTCAGCAAGAATTTAATCATTTCGAACATTAATCAATTTATTAAAAAAATTTGTTTAAATTGAAAATGAAAAAAATGAAAATTTATCTTTATATATTTATATATTTCCATGTAATTGACTTGTTTTCTAACATTCTGAGCTGTTTTGTTTTTTATAATTCACTTGCTTTTCTAACATTCTGCGCTGTTTTATATTTTGCTTTTGTTTTTGTATTTTATATATAATTGACTTGCTTTTCTAACATTCTGCGCTGCTTACTCCCCACCCCAACTTTTATTTTGTAACTTTACATTCCTTTTGCACACCCTATTCCTTAATGTCGAAAGAGATTTAACATTTAACTCAAAATCCCTAATGTCTCATATGTTACTATATTAATTCTGTTTCTTTTACTGTTCAACCGAACATTATTTTTGTTCTCATCTTTAAACCTCAGCCAAAATATCTTCTTTATAACAAAATGTGTTTAGTTGTCAAGTTGTCAGTTTCACCTATAGTATACGGCCCTGATTTCTGACAGCACGAAAAAGGAAAATATCTATAAGTAACTGAGCTAACATCAACTGACAAAGCTAAAATATACTAGAGTAAATTCTCAACTACTTTTTCATATATTCTAATACTAAATAACATATTCCTTTTTTACAAACGAATATGCTAAGCTGAAAAGATGTGCGCGGCCTTTTTTTAATAACTTTATTAACTTAGCATTTACAGATATATGCTCTCAGGGGATTCTTATTCCAAATAGCATACCTTCAATGTATATTGATATGAATTTATATTTGTATAAGGATTTCGAATGGAAATCCAGGATAAAATAAAATAAGAAAGAAATAATTCAAGGATGCAAAAAACAGAATATAACTAAATTCTACAATATTTAGATATTTGTTTTTGATGTATCTGCTGAAAATATTGTCAAAGAAATGAATGATCTTTCCAGCGACCTTTTAGGATGTTGGGGCTTTATTCCAGTTAATAGGCCTCATGTTTTCAGAATTCTTTTGGATATCTTTACGTTAGTAAAGATCAGATCATATTTTTATTTTCACTAACGGGAAATTGCTCTTCCTTTGAAAGAGGAAGAATCCGTATCAGCATTTGGCCGTCTAGAAGTAGCAGCCGCATCTTCCTCAGCTCCCACAAAAGAAGAAACGAATATACAGATCACTTTACACGATATATGATTGGAGCGAGAACGATCTTTACTAGAACACCTTTGGTCATACTTCAGACAATTTCACGTGACTTGCAGCTAACAAGATCGAAAACAACAACAACGACGACGACGACGACGGCAACAACAACAACAACAACAGCAAATCTGCCAATAGAAAAGAAGCTTGGTCCAATCACCCACACTACTGATTAATTACTCCTCTAATCCGAAACACATTTTTGATATTGATTAAATTATAATTGTTTTACACAAATAAATCGAATACACTCTAAAAACTATCCAACTGAATTTAAACCGTGCACCTAGCCTAATCATATATTGATTACTCTATTTATCTTTCTCTGTGGTTGACTTTTACATCGTTCGCCCAGCTGGTTAGAAAATAATTCGATGTACAATGTTTTCATCTTCCTGATATTTATATACTGTCAGTTTGCTCATAAGAGTGTGCACTAAAACACTTTGGAAATTGTGAAGATAATATTTATTACATTTATTCATCAACCATATAAAGGCATGATTAACCTCAACGCATTATACACATCAACATCACGAATAGAAGAGTCAGCGATGGCTGTGGGTTTACAAGTCAATCTATAGAATTTCATATAAAGTAAAATAAATCTCCAAAAATATTAAACCGATTTTTAAAATCACATTTGGTTATTAGAGGCAAAAATGCTATGACAAACGGGATAAAGAATTTCTTAACAGTTCTATACCTAACGTCTATGTCATATACCCATCCTTTATAAATCTATGTCCATTGCCATTGTGAGAAATTAAGAGTACTTATGTCCTTACATATTGATGTGTACTAATGGGCAGTTATAATGACTCATCAATATGTATAATGAGGGAAAATAAGAAGGTTAAATTGGGTATAAATCTAAACCGACTGCTTACGTGGATTAAAGAAGTATCTTCTGAAATACTTAAGCAATAGTTATTATAATATTGCATTGGAGGAAATTGAAGATATCTTAAAATTGCATGGAGGAAATGGTAGAATAACTATCTTATTTTCAAAACGGCAAATTTTTATTTGTCATATGAATGAATTCCTCGCCCTGAAATTTCGTAACTATATATCATTAAGTTCAGTTTGGATTGTGCAGAATTAGACAGACCAAAGACATGTCAACAAACTTTGCGAAAACCTTTTGTAAAGAGCATCATGTTTCTCGGTGGATAGACACAGATCTTTGCCTGGTTTAACGCCAGCAGTTGTTTTTTAGGAGGCTTTATTTGTGTTGGTCTGGTACAAGCACCAGGGACAAATCTTTAGTAGAACATTCACCCATCCCTTCAGTTGGTTCAATCTGATTTTCTCTTTCATGTCTGACCATGTAGGACAAGTATCTAAAATTTGTTGGAACATGCAGCAATCTAAAGCAAATTTTCTATTCACTACCACTATTAGAATACTAAGGCCAATAAAATCATGGCCTGTATTCTACGTTTGCTGTATTTTCATGAAAAAAGAATTTTAACGATAAACTAAAATATATATGCACCTAATATAGGAATGCAATTATTTCCGATATCTATTCATGTGTTTTATGCATGCGCGCTGGTGGGTCTCATTTCTTTAATTTACATTAACAAATGCACACAGGTGTAACTGCGCATATATCGAGACAACGTATATTTTACATATGTCATCATTTGCAACCAATACTCAAAGCTAAATTTCGGATAAAGAAATGACAGAAGTTGGTATGATTGAGCGATAAGAGTAAAAATATAATTACTTCAGTGATGATTCCCATGCTAGAGCGGAGTTTGACAACAGTATTACAAGAGTATAAAGCACATTTCATATTTACAATGTTGTTACGTCTTACTATAATACGTAACGTCTGCAACTATATTCAACCTAATAGATTTAACATTTTTAGAAATATATCATTTGACCAGGTGCATGAGGCAATAATCATCGGTGGGTATGAAAAGCACACCATTGGAAACATTTATTTTATCTAATATGAATAACTATCTTTCTCTAAAGAGTAACTAACCATCGATCGTATTCGAAACGCAAATCTGTTGTGCGTTCCGGAAAATACATACGAATGAGCTTTAGCAGAAACATTAGGAAATAGCAATATGCTGCATGTGCCCACATTTTGTGAAAAGTAGCTTGCATTTACTCCTAAAGATTTACTCTTATACTTTTACTTTTCATTCCCAAATAAAAATAAAGATTTCAATTTGAATGATTTCTCCCAATTGAATATTTATAGAACAAAATTATCTCCAGGTATTCTCAAAGTAGAACACTAAAATAATGATAGAGATATTGTTTAGTTTATATTTTCTACAAAGTTATTGCGAAATTTTAATACAAATATCATTGTTTTCACGATTCATTCATATACAATTTACTGTAAAATGTGCATCCTTTTGATATAGTTTATGATTTCTGGACCATTAATTACTAATAAAGTAAACATATTCCTTCGTCAAAATAATGTTAACAATAAATAATTGCCATGTATTTATCTCCTGATTCGCAATTCTTGCACTCATACATTTAAAATGAAATTTTAAATCATTCCGTTATTCTCGCATCCTCGCAACGAATATATTAATGCATCTATCTATCTATCTATCTATCTATCTATCTATCTATCTAT
>NC_068983.1:126618982-126620057 GCF_001194135.2 Octopus bimaculoides | reverse complement strand
TATATATATATATATATATTTATCTGTCTGTCTCGCTATCGAGCTATCTAACCCTATTACATTTTAAATGCATACACACATACATACCCATATATAAACCTGTATAAGCACATATACACACCCACACAAACGCACAAAGCTATATATATATATATGGGTGTGTACATGTATACATACAGATATAAATCCTGTATCTATGTAATATATTACGTAAAATGTAAACGGTGGAGAGTAAGTCTTGGAATATAAATGAAATAAATAAATGCGCCCTTTTAAAGCCTAGCCAGGCTCATGGACCCGGTTTCCCGGTTTCAATGGCGTATGTGTTCGCCAGCTGGACGAGACACCAGTCCATCGCAGCGTTACTCATGTCTACCAGCTGAGTGGACTGGAACAGCGTGAAATGAAGTGTTTGCTCAATAACACAACGCGTCGGCCGGTCCAGGAATCGAAGCCACAATCTTACAATCATGATGCTGAAATCCAAACCACTAAGCCACGCACCTCCCTTGAAATATAACTATATTTATTTATGCATTCTCCTATAAAAAAGAAATATGTCTAGAAAATCATACTATATTTTTACAGCTGCAATTATTCAACGAAAAATGTTAGAAAAAAACCGTTAATAGAATTGCAGATACATAAATTGCAATGTTATTGAACAACTTAAATGGATTCTTCTCTATACGTTGAAACTGATATTTTTGCAGTAAAATTATTCTACAGTAAAAAAGTCTAACAACATCATTTTTATAAAATGTGGATTCCCATTTATATTTCTGAAGAAACCGTTTTGTTATGCAAAAATTATAATGCAAAACAGAGACAAACCTGATGCATAATTTACGAAATCAAGTAAAAGAAAGTTATGGTTGGAACAATAGTATGAAATTTGTTGTAGTATTTATCAAATCGAAAAGAAAGATTGTAGTCGCTGAACTGGAAGTCACAGAATCTGCCAACGCATAATATGAAAAATTCTAACGTTTGGTACGTATACTGCCTTAGTTACGAATGTGCATATGTATGTGTGTGAGTATATATATATATATATATATATATATATATATAT
>NC_068983.1:126615543-126618708 GCF_001194135.2 Octopus bimaculoides | reverse complement strand
TATATATATGTCATAGCTGCACCCTCGTTACACGAGAAAAGCAATTTCCAAGAAGACTTAGTGAAATGACTCATTGTTAATGCCATATGATGCACTTATATGACTTTTAAGCCGAGCCAAACTTTTACACATTTTATTACACACAGCAAAACTCTGCTGGCTGGCAGACGAAACCGATGCCACCATATGCACTCCCTTAACATGTCTTTTCAGACCTCTAGCTGAGAGGCACACCCTTCTACATTTTAATTTTACACATGTTCTGTTCTGAATGTTAATAGCCACATCACTATTTATGGGTCGATTCCTGTAAGAGTTTTGATGTCTCACGAGGCCTGCGCAATTCAAACACCTACTCCCACAAACTACACACACAAAATCAACACTCTCACTTTCCATAGGTTCTCCCTTCTAAGCCCCTCTCTTATTCTCTCATATTTCACTTTCCACCCTCAAAGCTTGAACAACCACTATGTACTATCTTCCTTCATCCATCGCGGTCTTGTGCCTCCCTCTTCCAATCACCAGCAGCAATTCCCGTCTGTACTAGAGCATTTTAAAGCAATCCTTAAACCTTAGTTTAGGATTATGCGCTGGTCTCCTGCCATCTTCTAGCTGACCATACAATAGCTGCTTGGGCACCCCTCATCCTTGCCAAATATCCACCCCGCCTCGAACATCTTTGCAAAATCATTGACTCTATACTTCTACTGCCGCTCCTCTCAAACACCTGTACATTACTAAGGGCCATTTTCCAGTTCATCCCTTAAATGTTTCTCAGGCAATATTGATGGTATCATTCCAAATGCCTTACATGCCTGCGCTAAGCAACCCATGCTTCCCTCCCATATAGCAAAGATCGGAGGACGCACGTGTTATATCCCTTAACTTTAATTTGTGAAGATATATTATGTTGTTTCCACTGACGCCTATCAAGCCTACCAAAATCACTACAAGCCCTGCTGATTCTGTATGAAATTTCAGCATCAAAACCAGCAGCACTCGTGGTACATCCTAAATAAATAAATCTAGGAACAATCTCCAACGTTTGACCATTCACAGTTATAAAGGGTTCCACATACATCTTGGAGGGAGCGACCTGATACGTTATAACAGTTTTTTTAGATTGATTGTTTGACACAATACTGCACATGCTGCAGAAATCGCATTCACCATATGAACTTAGCTTTCTGGGAATGTGCCATCTGGTTACAATCGTCAACATACAGGAACTCAACGAGGAGAGAATGCAGAACTTTCGTTTTGGCATAGACTATTTTCAGATTGAACAGTTTTCCCGTTGTCCTATATCTTATATAGACCCCTTCAGTGCAATCTTTACAAAACTATTTGAAAGACTATTGCAAAATACATAGCAAACAATGTAGGAGCAGGTATATCATCTTGTTTTACACCGTTTTCTACAGAAATTGGGTCTGATAAGTTACCTCTAACTTTAACTCCCAAGCATTCTCACAAATCTTTCAGGGCAACCTAACTTTTTTAGGATCTCCCAATGTGCAATTCTGTTGATAGCATCAAACGTTTTTGTTAGATGAATGAAAACCTGGGATAGGTCCATATCCTGTTCGATGCATTTCTCTTGCAACCGTCTAGCTGAAAATATCATATCCATAGCATTCCTACTATACCTAAACCCACACTGCAATTCTGCTAGAACCTCACCAATGAGCAGAAGCAATCTGCCAAGCCTTTCCAGCAACAGCTAGCAGACAAATGCCGCGATAATTATCAGTCATCCTTTCTACGTTTAGATTTATATAGTTTCTCCATAGTTGCATCACGCCAATCCGGAGGAATCTCTTCACTATGCCAACCCCTCTTAATCACATCAGTCAACATTGTACAGTGATGATCACCACCATATCTATATATCTCCGCACGTATTCCATCCATACGAGGGACCTTTCCATTGTTCAATTTCCTGATTGCTGCTTTTATTTCATCCAGGTTTGGAACTTCTGCTAAAAGATGTTTAATTGGTCTTTCAGGTATATTATCAAGAAAAGAGAAGTCAACTCATCAAAATGCTCTTTCCATCTCACAACAATATCTTTAGGATTTGTTAATAATTCCATACCATCCTTGCTCCGAAGCGGTGCAACTTTTGATGGAACTGGTCCACAAACATTTTTCAAGAGAGAGTAAAAGTGTTTGGAATTGTTAGCATTTGAAGCTTCTTGGATTTCATCGCATCTATGACGACACTAATTTTCCTGTATCGACCTCAGCTTCTTCTGCTATGTTGATTTTACTGCTTTAAAAATATGTAGTCAGTCTCCTGTTCGCTGACATGTCAACACTTTGCAACATGTTAAATGCCTTTCGCTTCTCTTCTAAGATAAGACTAACTTCTTCATCATTATCGTCAAACCAGTTTGTTGTGTTTTTTGACAGCAAAGCCAAGAATGTTACTACAAGCCTCCTCGTATACTGTTTATTTGACTGACTTCCAACTTCCATTACAGGACAAATAATTTATCTCACAAATTCATTGCGTACTGATGGAATCTTAAGTTTATTGACATCAATCCGTTTAAGTAACTTATCATTATTTGCTCTAACCTTAGGATTGACAACAAGAATCACCTTGGCATGCAAAAGCCTATGGTCAATCCAGCGCTCTGCTCCACGCATCACTCGTACAATAGCAAATACCCTAGTATCTCGTTTCCTAGTGAGGATGTAATCTATAAGATGCCATTTCTTAGAACAAAGGTTCATTCATGTCATTTTATACTTATTCTTTAGTTGGAACATTGTATTCAATACACACAAATCCATGTCTACGCACATTTGTAAGAGTAGTAAACCATTACTGTTGGAACTCCCAAATTTATGTTTTCTTAAGGCACCCCAATCTGCACCAACGCGAGCATTAAAATCACGTAAAATGACAACATCGTTATCATGGGGGATACTGCGTATAATCTCTGTAAGTGACAGATAGTAAGCAAGTTTATCATCCTCTTATGTATTCATAGTTGGATCATATGCACTTATAAGTAACACATAGCGACCTTTTCTTAATGGAAGTTTGGAAAACGTCAAACGATCAGAATGAAAGGAATATATATATATATATATATATATCGATTACATTCTTATCAACATCACCTATTCCTATGGAAGGTATAATTTGTA
>NC_068983.1:126612210-126613290 GCF_001194135.2 Octopus bimaculoides | reverse complement strand
AAGAAGGACATGAAGAAAGAGAGCAAGATAAAGTAAGTAGAATTAAAGAAAGGAAGGAAGCAAGAATGAAAAGAAAGAGAGAATAAAGAAAGATTACATTTATAATGTACTTTTATGTTAATTTTATGTTCGTTATTTTTTTTTTTACAGGTATCTCCTCTCTTTTTCTTTCTCTACATGCATGCGTGTGTAAGTATTTGTGTATACTGAATATTTAGAGGCTTGGTCTCAGCGAGACGCCCTTAACACAACTAAACATTTGGAAAAAGGCAAAAAGTTCTCTAGATATTGCCTACTTTTTTCACAATCAATGTAACTGGATTCTGAAAAATTGGGTAGTAATTATAGCAAGGAAAATACACATGGCACCCACTGAAATTGAACACGTTATAGATATTGCATTGACCTAGCTAATCTTTGTAGAAAATGTGTATGTAGCATCATATTTAACCCTCTTCAAATGTATAGATTTTGCAGGGTAATTATTCCAAATAGAAGCAAGTGTATGAATAAATTTAAAATCCGATTCGAACGTTTTTAAATTCCTTTTGTATTTCCTAATCATGACTGCAACCCTACTGGTGTTTAGCAAATTGAAACGAAACGAAAACAATGAAGAAACAAAAAACAACACTTTCACTGAACATATCTGAAATATTAAAAGCTTTTAAGTTTTTTTTTTTTTTAATAGACGTAGCTCTTTCGTTTCGCACTATAGGTGAAGAATATTCGATAGCGAACATCTACAGCAGTTCTGATGTTCGATACAAAACTCGTTAGTGAGGTTCATAAGTTCAGTCTCCTTAAAAAGAAACGAAAATGAAACTAAATTTCGCGGGGAAGTGAAATTCCATGAATCCATTTTATAATATATACAGATATTCTCGCTTTTATGGTTCTAAATTCAGTCACAAAATGTGACTGTCCTAAACTGCTTAAAGAAAACTAAAATTTAGATACTTTCTAAGAGTGTATTATTGCAATATTTATATAGCGACATTTTTCGAGAAGCGGACTTCATGAGACATAGCAAACTGCACTACAAAAAAAATATATATGTATATATATATATATATATAT
>NC_068983.1:126610045-126610647 GCF_001194135.2 Octopus bimaculoides | reverse complement strand
GTGTAGGCAACAAACAGACATATTAGCTTAACGCTACGGAAGTGAAAAAGTCTTTAACCTTCCGAACCTGCACTCTTCTACAGGAAAGAACAGAGAAACCTATCCATCTTTTTGCCTTTTTCAATTTTCGTCAAATGTGGAGAAGCAGTTACGGGAGATATCTGGAACTCTGATCCGATTTTTCACACCATGGTTTTGCGGATTTCGTTTAACCAAAACATTCAGGACATCATACCGAATATTTGATCTCCTTCTTGGTTTAATTTTAAGCCTTTCAATTCCTGAACGAAATCTTTGGAACTATCTCTGAATAGTTCTAACGCCAACAGAATCGTTATGAAAAACCCTCTTGATGTTTCGTAGAACTTCTGTGGCAGAGTGACCCAACTTGTAATCGTACAAGAAAATCACTCGGTATTGATCAGTTGTCAACATTGTTATAAGAGTTGTGAGTAGCAGTTTTGAATAATAGTATCGTCTGGAACGAAAAAGGGTGGGAAGTGAACACAAGCATATACGTAGTAACTCATTAACAATCCATTTATATATGACTCATAAAAAACCAATTTAAAATACGATATTTCATGTGAAACAACCTAATA
>NC_068983.1:126608512-126609620 GCF_001194135.2 Octopus bimaculoides | reverse complement strand
GTGTGTGTGTGTACTTATTTATAGATATCTCTTCCATTGACGAATTGTCTAACGCGTCGTCTAAGAATCGTTATGTTATTTCCTCGGGCTCTCTGACTCAGCTTCAGACTTCGTTATTTCAAATTATTTACCAGTCGAGGTTGATAGCTTATCTAAACGTTATGGGTATCCTTTTTTCGGGATTTGTTTTCTTCGGATGCGTGTTTCCTTAACTCAAAACCTGAGATCTACTTATTGGAGAGTAAAATTAATGAGTTTCAGTTTAACTCACCAAAAACTGGATCCTTAGCTTACTACCTGTGAGATGTATAACATGCAGGCCTACATTCCACCGGGCACATAAACCTAATAATTCTCCATTCGTAATACCGTCCATTGTAATAACAAGTTGAAACAGTAACGAATAATAATGAAATGACATGTATTTTCTGTAATGATTTCACATATTTGACTAGAGATATGCGAGGAGCAAAACTACTGTCCAGAAATTGCTTTCCGGCGCATGCTTTTTTTTTTTTCAAAATATACAGGTGCAATGAAACTTAATGAGCGTTAAATTGTCAGGACTTTACCAAATATATTTGATATTTCAATGCCATAATCGGCATCAGGTGGCACAAAATCATGAGATAAAAAATAGTAAGAATAAACACACTCACACCTTCTAAGTCAAACAAATTCATATTCCCAAACAATGAGAATATTTGTAGGGAAAAGGATCGGCTTTACAGAAAGGTAAGAGAGTGTTGAAATAATTGGATTAGAAGAAAGGATGGGGAAGCACAATACTAAATACGCTAATGTAAATTGTTAATCAATTATGTTCCGCTGGTTTGAGGCAGCAACGTTTAGAAATATAATGCTCAAGTATATTGTAAGAAAGATTGTGAATAGGAGAGATGCAAAGTGCATCATATACAAATGTTATAAGCAACACACAATAATCGTTTCTGGTAATGATTAAGGATTTCCTCGAATTATTGCAAAGATTCAGCATTTGAACACCTTATTGCTCGTGGGTGCAGAACAAGCACAAAATCACGGTAAATGATCTATCTATCTATCTATACGCACACACACACACACACACACACACACACACACACAC
>NC_068983.1:126607044-126607652 GCF_001194135.2 Octopus bimaculoides | reverse complement strand
AAAAGTGGACTCCTACATATATAGGAGTCCACTTTTGCTGGTCATCCCTCTTATTTTTGTATATTTAGTTATATATATGAAACTATATATGTATGTTTATGTGTATGTGTGTGTGTGTGTGTGTGTGTGTGTTTGTGTGTGTGTGAGTGTATGCATGTTTGTGTGTGTACATATACTCTTTACTCTGTTTTACTCTTTTGTTTGGTTCAGTCATTTGACGGCGGCCAGGTTGGAGCACCACATTTAGTCGAGCAAATCGACCCCAGGACTTATTCTTTGTAAGCCTAGTAGTATCGGGCTCTTAGGCCGAACCGCTATGTAACGGGACGCAACAAACCTGCATCAGTTGTCAAGCGATTTTGGGGGGACAAACACAGACACACAAACATGTACACACACATACATATAAATATATATACATATATACGACATGCTTCTTTCAGTTTCCCTCTACCAAATCCGCTTACAAGGCTTTGGTCAGCCTGAGGCTATAGTAGAAGACACCTGCCCAAGATGCCACACAGTGGGGCTGAATCCGGAACCATGTGGCTGGTAAGCAAGCCACTCAGCCACTCCTGCGCCCACATATATATATATATATATATATA
>NC_068983.1:126600524-126604400 GCF_001194135.2 Octopus bimaculoides | reverse complement strand
AGACACACAAACATGTACACACACATACATATAAATATATATACATATATACGGATCCTTGATATTTGTTAATAGCTATTGCCAATCTTATTCAAAATAATAAGATATGAATCCTAAGAAATCAAGAAAATATAAATAATCTGTTTTGTAACTTTCCTTTTCAAATGCAATTATTTCATTTTAAAATTATTCTTTTAATGTTTTGTACATTCCATATCATAAGATCAATAGCGTATAGTTCACTTGGTGTTTTATATTAAGTTAAAACAATCGTTTTACAAGACAATTGTTTATCACTGATGTAATAGTGACGTTTTACTAACTTAATTGAAAACACGCCACTTCTTTATGATGAAAGTGATTGATTTATATATTGTGCTAAATTTGATTTCATTTTTTGATAATTGTAATATGTAAGCAACAATGATATTCACGAATCTGAAAACACGATTGGGGAAATGGATTTATTTGAATAGTGAACACAATTGTAAACAATTTATATTTATTTCATGTACTTCCAAACTTTATCGCTAATTCCAAATGAATTACATCCCCAAGGGAAAATATTGACTGCATTTTAAATAAGATTATACATCTTGTGAGCGGTAGTTTTCTCTGAAGTCAATTGAATGTGTAAACATAGAATACTGATTAGTACGTGTCATTTATTGAAGTAGCAACATACTTTCAAAGCTACTCCATAAAATAACATTGTTATAACTGGATTGTAATTTAACTAGTATTTCGCTGTTATATACTCTGTTACCTTACAGAATTATTTCGATGGATAACCGCCATTGTAAACCTTCTTAAAGTATTTCAAAAACTGTGAAGCACACTCACATTAATATAAAGATTACAAACGTTTCTTTATCGATACATTTCACGCCACGATTATCATTAATCACACGAAGTATTATCAGCTGGGCTAATTATATTACGAAGCAAAGTGAGAAACAAGATTTAATAAATCACAGAAGTGTGTTGTAATGGAGAGTGAGAAAAGCGCATAGATAGCATATCTACATAGGTTCGATTATGCATGGTAACAAAACAATATAATTCCAGGTCTGTCCAATAAACTGCTATTGCTTCATCAGGCATAATGCTTATATCGAATGTGACATTTAAGTCGTGCCAACGATATTCGAAGAAGACCACAAATGCTACAAGTATGAGGATTACAGGTCAGTGCAGATGGTATATTTACAGCCGTTTTTGTCCTTGGCCTGGCACTCCGAGGCCTGTTAATGCTGGTTAAAACAAAGTTTCTAATACCATTTTGACACAACGATCTCCATTATGTTCGCTTCAAATGTTTTGTCTCAAAGAAGGTGTCATTAGCTATCTTCACTTCTAAGAGGTTACTCTTCAGCTTGACTTTATATCTGAACCATGGTCTACCAACATTCCTGTGCCAACTATCGAGCTGGTTGTACATGAGGACACTGGGTATTCTTTCGTCACTCATTCTGACGACATATCTAGCCCGGCGCAATAGTGACTGCATAACGAAACTCTCAATTCCACCAACCTTACACTTGCTCAACAAATCGGCATTGGAAACTCTATCTTTTAGTCAATAACCGCAGATTGCTCTGAAACAGTCTTTATGGAAATTGTCTAGTTGGATAATGTGTCGTCTTTAGGGTATCCACGATTCTTAGCTACAACAGAGAGTATTAAGTTTGGCAGATTTATAAGCCTGTATTTTGATGTCAGGTTTAATGCTCCCTTCATTCCATAGGCGGTGGCGAAGTTTGCCAAATGCTTTGGTTGCCTATGCAAGACGATTGAAGATTTCATCATTAAGAGAAGTGCTCGAATTCACTTTACTACCAAAATGTGTATATGACTTCACTTCACACAATTTAGGTTTTGCCCATCAATTCGTATAGAAGCGTAAAAAAAATGTGAACCGGTGGCTTCTGCGTGCTTCCTCGAACTTGTTCATGAGCAGGGCAAGATTGGTGGATTACTTAAGTCTTCTTTATGCTGATGGTCAGACCAATGGCTTTACAAGCAGCGGAAAGCCAGTGTATATGTTCCCGAGGTTCTTTTAAAGAGTTCACTACTAAGGCAGCAGCATCTGCAAAAAGTCTATTACGAATGATACTGATGCGTATCAGTATTCTGGCTTTGAAACACTGATGATTGAATAGTCCAGCGCTTGTTCGAAACTGGAATTCTACGTGACTTTTTATGTCGCCAAAAGCATAACTCAGTATCACTGGAATGAAGAGTTCAAACAAAACAGGATCCATAAAGCAACCATGCTTTGTGCCGTTTGTAACGTCAAAAGAAACTGAAGATTCCCCATCGAACACGACAGCAGCCTTCATTCCCTCACGAAGACAGACGATAACATCTAACATCTTGTCATGTATACCAAGCATTTTCAGAGCTTTGCATAGTGTTTGCCGGTTTTCAGTGTCGAAGACATTAGGAAGGTCATCGAATACCATGAACACTTCTTGATATTTTAGGCGTACCTTCAACATGACTTGACGAAGGGAAAAGATCACGTGAATAGTGTCACGATCAGAGCGAAATCCGCACTATGATTCTGGATAACTATCATTTGCAACGTGTTTGCTGATCCTGTCTAGAATGAGTCGAGATAGAAACTTACTACCAATAGACAGACGCGATATCCCATGATGATTATCACAGGCACTTCTGTTTCGTTTGTTCTTATAAAGTTGTTGAACTGAGGTATCTTTGAAATTTTGTGATAGACGGCCTACCATCCAAATATTTATGAAGAAGACATGCACCTTCTTTAAAAGATTCTGTCCGCCATGCTTGTAGATTTCAGGAGGGACAGCATCACTGCCAGATGCTTTGCCGGAAGTGATCTGTTTATCAGAGTTTACCACTTCCATGATGCTTGGCTCCAGATACAATCCAGTATTTCAGCGTAGTGTGGAATATATATTATGACATCATCATTAGTGTCTTTGGATAGAAAGATCACCAAGGTTATCATTCTATCGTTTCAGGGTGTCAGATTTCTCAGTTAACAACGTCTCTCTATTAAATGAAAAAATAGGTGTAACACCGTAGTCTTGAGGGCTATAGGTCACTTGAGGCCATCATAAAAAGCTTTACAATACCTTCTGTCTGCAGCTACTTGGAATTCAGTAGCCTTGTAAGACCACCAGCCCTCCTTCATCTGTCTCAAAGCACGTTGGACCAGGCCTCTGCATTTTTCATTATCATTCTCTTTTCTGGAGGAACTCTTATCATTTATACGTGTTTTATGAGAGCTGTGCAGTTCTATGTATCAAGTGTTGGACAATTGTGTTGTTGATATAAGTTAACCAATCTTGATGTTTACGGACAAGAAGTCCAAGTAAATCTATAGATGCAGAGTGTGTTGCATCATGCAGAGAGTTCCAAGATGATTCTATGTCATAACTGATCTCAACAGTGTTGAGTGCAGTGTCCAACGTGACAGAGAGCTCATCCTGCTTTTCAACATTAATGTGTTGAGGCATTGATGACTTGTGTAGTCTTGTGTTTCAGATGGAAAGTAGCCTTACTACAGAGTAGAGAATGGTCAGAGATATAGCAGGTATTATGAAATGAGCATGTAATATTAAATCCCTATTATCTCGCTTCTTTGTGATAACATAGTCTATAAGATGCCAATCCTTAGATCTAGGATTTATCCGAGTCATCTTGCTAAACTTTTGCTGTTGAAAAAAGGTATTTGGGATGCTTAAGATCTAGATATTTCTGTCTAGATGGCAACCTAACTCAAAAGTGGCGATCTAGTCTAAATAGGTGAGGAAATGGCCTAGAAGATTTTATCTCCGGTATTCGAAACTCTGAGTTCTATTATGACAACTTATTGATTGTCCTATATATATA
>NC_068983.1:126596796-126600116 GCF_001194135.2 Octopus bimaculoides | reverse complement strand
TATATATATATATATATACATATATATATATATGTGTGTGTGTGTATGTGTGTGTGTGTGTGTGCGTGTGTGCGTGTGTATGTGTGTGTGTGTGCGTGCGTGCGTGTGTGTGTAGTAAAATCCGTGAAGTTTATTTCTTTATTTCTTTATTTCAAATGATAAATAATTCCCCATTCAATATACAACAATATATACTTAATCGATTCCGCTATTGGAATGGCGTTGCAAGACTATTTAATTGGAAAGTCGTATTATATTCTCATGGTTAAGGTCGGATTAGTTCTTTATGGATTTGTTTCTTGATATTGTGAAAATTCTTCTTTGTAATTGAAGAATTCTAATTCAATATATTTAAAACATTTTTCTTTCTTTTCCCCGAATTATAACGAAGGCGAAATATACTTACGGATGAGAAGTTTAACTTTTGCAAATATCTAATAGAAATACTTCTAATTATCTTGCTCCAAATGTAAAACTGCTTGTTTCAAAATAACTTTCAAATAATAGTAGCAGCGAGTATTGTCAACGGAACAAAAAACATTTTAGAAAGGTGGTATCTGTAATTCAGTAAACAACCATATCAGTATCATTATCCTTTAGCCTTTTCCTTCTTAGTTTCTACATCTCTTTCTTTCTCTTTTTAATTCGTGTTTGTTTAGTCGAATTCTTTTCTCTTTCACATTTCTCTTGTCACATCTCACACTCTTCAACCGCTTATTACATTGTCACACTTTTCTGCCTTCTAATCTACACTTCCCCACGCTTTAATTCTCTGTATGTATCCACTTCTATTTGATCCGTTTGTTTTCCTCACTTATAAGGATATAATCACTCGTACAGTACACATTCATCTTGAAGAATGTTATATCACCTTTGTTTTTAATGCTTTTAGATTTTTTATTTTATTTTAGGTTTCTGTTCCTCTTTCAGACATTACCCTTCTTTAATCAATTTTGAAGACGAATATTAAATAATTGTTTTTCCATTCCGTTTCTTGCCCATCTGTTTATATACGATTGTTTTTATTAATATAGTGTTTCTTTTTCATATATTTTTGCAATTATGATCAGGGAGGAATCTTTAATCTACATTTTCATTATTATACGTGGGAAACTTCAAAAAATAAATGGACAATTAGGTTTATCACTTTCAAACATATACTGAGGTATGAAAAGGGAAACCTGTCCAATCGAATAAACAGAAGCCAAATAGAATAATTGCTAAACAGTTAACAAAAGATATAAAAGAATTTAAACCACAATGGAAGATGAGTTGGAATTTTAGGACAGGAAGCCATGCAAAAAATAAAATGATTTAGTGAAGTGTAACCCTGTTTGTAATAAGACAAAAATTCATTTCCTGACCAACGTCTTCCGTGAGAATTCACAGAGAGGGAATAACTGACTGGTTTATGCCAACATCTTTTATCTTGTTTACACATTTCTTTTCTCGATAGATCGGTTAAACATATCATATACCGTAGATAGTTATTATAAATATAACCACTGCATTTGATCAATCAGGATGCAGGCGAAAGAGTTTACGTGTGAATATAAGTAAAATATATATGTTTATATTTTCTATATGATGTACTCGCCTAATGCTCATATCATCACTTAAGGTTTGTCTTTCATACGGCTGAGACCATTTGCCGTTCATCCAGACGAAGAAAAAGCAGAAGATCTGGACTTCGATAACGTTATCAACGTATTGCCATATTTCTATCTGTTCCTATCTGTCCCACAATTCAAACATTTCATATACGGGCCAGCAAATAGTCAGATGTAGCACGTATCTTGCAGTCGTTGGGCGTCAGATGCAGTCTCATCAATATTTCTCAATCACAAATTGCTGAAGGCCGGACCAAAACGTTTAGAATTATCAGCTTGAACCTTTTGTTTATAACAGTCTCTCCAAATTGCACTGAAGGACCTGACTGGTGATAACCCTGCACCACATTTCGCCACACTTCTGCGGATGAACCTGTAATTTAGACAACGAAGACGCTAAGTTGCTGAGATTTCAGTTTCCGTCTACCAAATCTGCTCACTAGGCTTATGTCAGCCTGGGGCTAGAATAGAAGTCACTTTCTAAAGTTGCTACGACGTAGGACTAAACCCTCGAGCTATGGTCTTAAGACTCTGTATTTTTCTCGTCGTTTTCATGATCCCGTTCACTTTATGGCTAATCTTTATTTGAAATTCATTAGTGATTAAAATAACTTTGTCATGCAGCATTGTAGCAATCAACGTAAAGTGATAAACCGAACAAAGATTAAGCCACCGGTTGCTGTTGAATGCACAAATATGTATTAGTTCCGCGACTTAGACGTGCAAACTGACGAGTTAAACAAGAAATTTCAGACGAGCAAATATTAATGCTACCTCAGCTTATATATTCACATTCCGATCACATAGCCACTTGCAGCCCAGAGCACAATCTCCACACACAGTTTAATTTAGAGCACTCGATTTTCATCAAAAAGCAAACCGGAAAATCAAAGAAAGTCTAACGCCGTTGCATATTCGATGGGCAGCTAAGAATAGTTCATAGCTTAGCTTTCCCAATGACGATCTTGATATTCAAAATCACGTACTTTTTACATATATCGTCACGAATCCCCCTATGCATTTCCATGAATTGTTTTTAGGAGGAATGTTCTATTCTCACTGCACCATTTCAGTCATTATCTACACCAGTGAAATTCTTCTGGTGAGGGTGATAACGGATATTGTACTATGTTAGGAAGAATTGTCAGTGACAGCAATGCTGGCTAGTGCAAAGCGGAATTCTTGTATCCAGACCGTTTTACAAAACTTCTTTTACACCCTGATAAGAAACTACCTCACAATATTTTGACGTTTTTGATGATGCCACAGGATTTTCGTAAACATTTAAGTTCGGTTTCTTTTTTCATTAAATATGCCAGAAAAGTGTGAAAGTGCTTCCATCACTTTATTCACTGCGGCACATTACTCGCAGATACGTAGTAACATTCGGGAAAGTCGGCGTTGTAGACGTTGTGGTTGATTTTCGACATAATGCTTCTATCTTGAGATATGCTTCACGCTCGTCAGAATTTGGACAAATTTAATACTTAGTATGATTCGGCTGGAAATATTCTATTATAATTCCAGACTGGCTTCGTGCCATTGGGAACATATAAATATTAACATAAATATTTATTTACGTATGACATTTTAATACATGGATAAATTGATGAATGGATAGACGGATGGATAGACAGATAAATAGATAGATTGATTGATCGAAAGAGATACATACATACACACGTATACATATAGACGGACATATATATA
>NC_068983.1:126595087-126596421 GCF_001194135.2 Octopus bimaculoides | reverse complement strand
TATATATATATATATATATATGTCCGTCTATATGTATACGTGTGTATGTATGTATCTATAGAGATTCATTCATACATACATGCATGCATTCTTGCACATCTACCTACCTACATGTACGCATATATACATACATTCTTACATACATATAGTCCCTTGCAAACTATTTAGCAGAGACAATGAATAAGATAGTAGAAATCAAACATTATCATATATCAAATACTGGCAACGTGAAACTTCAGATAAGTCACAATTCAAAAAAAGAAAGAGAAGACAGTTGCGTTGTGTAACAAGGTTTGCAGGACCAAAATTGCCATAAATTTGCAAACACTGAGTCACACATGAGATGTATACAAATATTATCCACATGACAGGCAAATGAACTAAATTTTAAAAGATAACTTTTAAACCCAAATATACGTAACTGATTAAATTGAAATAAATTCGATGCAAGGGAATGAATAACAGATAGTGAGATTATCTAAGCACATTTTTTAAAATACTCAAGATGACATGAAATGAAAATCCTCCGAGGAATGGATTTCTCTTTGGCGAGAAAATAACGTGTACTTTTGGAGTAAAAAAACAAATCTACATGGAGCAGCAACTGCAATACATCTCTACGTCGTAGCTACCTGCAGGATATATAATAAAAATTCCATGCCGGTAGGAGTCATCTATATTGTGTTCAAAGAATTCGGGTCGGTTTGCGGAGGAATGAACCGTAGTGCATGTGAATTTACGTTTTGAATATGCATTCCCTGACAAATCTCCAAATGTCCTGTGTATATTGCACGTAATTTCATATCAGACATACAAGCGTTTTACTGAGATAGAAGCAAGTTTAGGACAGAGAACGTTCTAACTATAATGTTCTTTTGAATAAGTATGCTGTAAATCACTTGCCTTGGTCTTTACTTATTAATCTGTGAATGTCATAGTTATTTATCCTCATTTGTGTAAGATATAATGAAAGAAACTGCAAATCATCTGTCGAACCTCTTCAGAAGGTACACGTGAAATTAACAAGATCATGAAATCCACAACCGGACAAGTGATGGCTGGTTAAACTGATGCCAGAGATTGTAAACGTGGAGAAGGTTCCTTCCAGCATATATATTCGATATATATATATTCGCCACGACATATCGCTAACCACTACACACATCTTTTTTCTCTACTTGTTTCTCCCCTTGTTTCTTTCTGTGTTCCTTTCTGTGGAAGAGCGTAGGTTCGAAACGTTAAAGACATTTCCAATTCCCGAGCGTTATACTAATACATCTGTTTGTTTTCTACACCACCTGTCTTCCTCTTTTGTTTTTTGTTTTGTGAATTTT
>NC_068983.1:126591606-126594294 GCF_001194135.2 Octopus bimaculoides | reverse complement strand
ATATATATATATATATATATATACATATATATTGGATAGCATTTCCGAACATGTCAAATCATGTTAATAACAGCAATCAACATAAAACATGTTCGTAATGTCTGCATAGGATTATGAAAAGAATGAGCAAAGGATTGTCAGTATGAGAATGTGGTATAACAATTTGCACTCGGATCAACTCGCTGAAAATAATTTACAAGTATTAGGAATTCAAAGTCGTACGGCGTAACGAGTGGTTATGACCAATGCACCCGGATTTTAGTTCTGTGACCCGTCATAATTTTAGGGCAAAAAATCACATGTAACAACACAAATATTATGCGTATTTATAAGAATTTCTGTTGATCACTTTACCAGGATTGATGAGTGCAACTCTGAATAATGTAACGCAAATTACATTTTCAGCATTATTGGTGTGATATTAATATATCCATATATAGAAATAGAAATTGCCTTTGAAATATGTGCTGCGCCGGAGGGTAAAATATTCTGTATATGCTGATGTAATAGACATATTTCCAGCTTTGATAATTATAGAGCCTGGGGAAACGCAGTTCTACACTACCAAGGCTTAGTATTTCGTTCTATCACTTCTGCAATTACAAATTCTTCGCTGACACAATGAGGTGTATATATTAGGTTGTCAAGAAAGTTCTTGAGGATTTTAATCTTTAAATTCAGATGCACATATCTCGGCTCAAACAAAACTTTATTAATTGAAATAAACACCATCAGAATCAACACACTTTTTTCCAATGCGAAACAAGTTTATTTATGCTTGTAGCGTAAATGTCTTGCGTTCTGGTGGCGATGAAGACGTTGAAGGTGTGTTTTGCTTCATCTTGGTTTTTGAGCATTTCTCATGCATGAATTTGTCAAGATACTTCAAAAAGTAGTAGTCAGTAGGCCAGAGGTCTGGTAAGTATGGCAGATGAGGTAGAATTTTGTAGCCCAAATCGTTCAACCTCTTTAAAGTCAGTTGTGCGACGTGCGGCCGAGCGTTGTCGTGCAGAAGAATTGGTCCTTTTCTATTGACCAATACTGGCTGTTTTCTAATGTAAAATTTCTATATTTTTGTGCAGCTGAAGATTGCTCTGCATTTTGCATTTAATGTAATGCTCGCATTACTTAAATAAATGGAGTAGCATGAAACGTGCGTACTACAATAACCTTTAAAATCTGTGTTGCCCTTTTTTATTCTTGATCACCTTGTTTTTGGAATTGTTTGGATAATACCATACAATATTCTGGTGCCTAAACCTAAGTGCCACATTCAATTTTGAATCTAAATTTCTATATATTATATATACACACACACACACACACACACACACACACACACACACACACACACACACACACACATATATATATATATATATATATATATATATATATACAGACAGACAGACAGAAGGTAATAAAACTATTCCTAAAGTGTGAACTAATTGAGGCTGAGCCTTCCGTGAGTGTTCTTTACAGAGTGAGTGTATAATATTGTGGAATGTGTGGCGCTTTATCCCGCCCGCAATCGCCGAAGTGAAATATTTGTAGGTCAAGATGTATGTAAAACAGTAATAATTTTATAGCAGGATTTTAAAAAACATTATTCGTTATAACTAATACTCGTTTCTATATTTTTGTTAAAGTCCACATGGAGAGAATGATTTTTCAATGTATTATCTCTATCTTACATAATGAAGTTTGTAAATAATTAAAGTGCTTGACTATTGTTGACACCATTTAAAAACAACGTATGTGAAATGCTGAAGTACTTTGTCATATAAAAGTATTTGACTCCTTGTGAGAATGATAGAGGTAAAGGTGCATGTTATAGTAATTAAACTGTTTGGTTCAGCGCTGCTGAAAACAAGTACAGTTAGCGCTAGCGATTTAACAATGTTTCCAACTAGCATCTATTTGCGTGGTGTTTTGTACTTTCAGATTGAAAGCATTGGAAACCATTGTATACTTTCCAGATAACTGTTATTTCTCTTGCTATTCCCCTTGCTTTTAGTTAAGAATTTCTGTGATGCAGGTGTATTCATTAACTGGTCAAAATATTCTTATTTCCTCTATTTGATGACCTCTAACGTACTTTTATTAGTATTTTTTGCATCCTTTCATATGTATTCTACCAACGAAATACTGAAATATATTCTATATGCGAACGTCACAATGAACTGTAATATACTCGTTTCAAATCTTGGTACAAGGTCAGCAATTTCGATGAGGAAGTAAGGCGATTACATAGAGCCCAGTGTTGAACTGACACTTATATTATCGACCCCAATATAATGAAATGCAAATCGACCTCAGTGGAATTTTAACTTTAAAATTCCAGTTCAATATATTGACGTTTATTTTCGTGTACTCCATATTTCATCTACATGTACTAGTATATATTAGATATAATTCATAGCACATATAATTTATTTTAATTTTCATTTCTTTTCTGATAATGTATCGTAGTTGTTTTAAGCATAATGTATTGCAATTATTTTGAATTAACTGTAATATACAAGTTTAAACTTATACTTCTATACTTTCAAATATATTAAAAGTTTCACCTGTAAATCTACTCGGTTGTGAAATGCATGACCAAATTTAAAGCAATATTGCTTCAGTAAAGAGTCAGTTTGTGTGCATGTATGTATGTATATATATATATATATATATATATATATA
>NC_068983.1:126590270-126591098 GCF_001194135.2 Octopus bimaculoides | reverse complement strand
TTTTTTTTTTTTTTTTAGTTGATTTTAGCTAAATTTTGTTTATTTTCAGATCATTAAAATGAAATGTCAAGTTAAGAAAAACTACTATTGTTGACACCTCTTTTTGCTTTTAATCAAGGTGATTCTAAGGACGCAAAAGCTGCTCGCGATATTTGTGCTGTGTATGGAGAGGAGGCCATAGCTGAAAAAACCGCTCATGATTGGTATTCCAACCTCCAAACTGCCACACCTCGTTCTGGCCGACCAGTTGAGTTCGATGAAGAACTATTAGACCAACTTTTGCACAAAGATTCTCGTTAAACTACAAGGGAACTAGTAGAGTAAATGGAATGCTCCCACACTGCTATAGAGAAGCATCTTCATTCGATGGGAAAGGTTCAGAAGTAAGAAGCATGCGTTCCGCATGCTTTACGTGACAACAACAAAAATCAACGAGCCCCCATCTCCGCTGGTTTGCTTGCTCGTCACCGCTCAACTCATGGACACAAACAACGATTTCTTTACCGAATCGTTATTGGCAACGAAAAATCATGCCTGTACATCAATATGAAGTAGCGTAAGGAATAGCTTCGATCCGGTAATCAAGCGACACCGCGCGTGAAACAAGGTCTTCATCCTCGTAAAATGATGTTGCGCGTATGGTGGGACTGGGAAGGTATTATCCATTACAAATTGCTTGAACGGAACCAAATGGTTAACGTGGAACTCTATGTTCAACAGATGGAACGACTCAACACGGCTATTCAAGAGAAAAGACCTAATCGTCATGATGGAGAGCTTCTGCTGTACGACAACACCCGCCCTCATATCGCAAATAAAAGCTATTCA
>NC_068983.1:126586520-126587351 GCF_001194135.2 Octopus bimaculoides | reverse complement strand
ACACGATCCCTATTGATTGCTTCTTTTTTTTTCTCTCGGTCCCTTTTGATCGAACTCCCCCCTTTTTTCCTTCCTATGATCCCTTTTGATCGACACCCACCCCTACTTTTTTTTGTTTCCTCTTCCTTCCCCCTCCTAAAAAGAAAAGCTCTACATTGTATTCGTCCCATCTTTGTTGATCCCTGTGTGGCTAATAAAAGATATGTATATCAACTCGTTCTGAAGAAACGATGTTTGGTTGATAAAAGAGAGTATGTTTTGATGGTTTTTATTTTATAATTTGTAATTCTTTATCGATCTAGATTATCTATGTCAAAAATTTATACGATGTAAAAGAAATATTAACTTCAAGCTGACATCATTCATTCTTGCTATACGTTTTCTTCATTATTTTGTAGTATTGGCCGGTCGATCCGTTTGTAGTCATATACCACAGAGGATATAACATGGATTATAACAATAGGAAAAGATAGTTCTATAACCTGTTGAGAAACTATTGCCTCCATTTCTGCTCATATATAAAAAAAAGCCCAAGAATGAACTCGTCACAGCAGGAACTGACCAACTGTAAACTGTAAACAGAATCTCCTTCTTCCCTCCTCTTCCCACTGACACACCTTTCAAATACACAGGCACACACACAGGCACACAAACACACACGCACACATAAACACACACACACACACACACACACAAACGCACCCACACTCTCCTACTAGACAATGACACAAAAGATTCTTTTTGAAAAGCAACTTCTTCAAAACGATCACACCTGCTTTTGCCATTCCTTTAAAAGGCTAAAAATAAACTTATCATTGAAAAGAACTAACC
>NC_068983.1:126581788-126584959 GCF_001194135.2 Octopus bimaculoides | reverse complement strand
AAGGAGTGGCCGGCAGAACGGAAGTGGCGTGACACCGGGGTGTCATTGCCGACGTTGATATCTCGGAGGTGTTCCGCGAATCGGTCGGCCAGGCGCCGCCCCGTTTGTCCGATGTACAGGGATTGGCAGAGAGAGCAGGAGAGGCAATATATGATGTTGGTAGACGTGCAGGTGAAGGAGTCGGTGATGCGATAGGGTCGGTGATGGGTGCATACATATATGTGTGTGTGTGTGTGTATAAATGTGTCTGTGTGTATATATATTCTTGCATGAGGAGATTGAGAGCGAGCTTGTTAGGTAGTAGTCTGTTTTGTTTTTATGTGTGAATGTATACATACAATATGAGTTTGTCAGTATGTGTCTGTATACGTGCATGCGTATATAGAGGGTCGTAAATTTATATATGTGAGTTGGTCATATATGTGTACGTGCGTGTATTTGTATATACCTATACATTATAGACATTTTATGTTATCTAATATAATCTTGAATATGTATATGATCTCTTGCCGTCGTACACGAACCTAGGCAATTGGGGCAAATCTGATAATACTGATTGTCCACCCTGCCGCAGTGGGCAGACACTGGAACACGGTTTGAGTTCTGCAGAGTAGTTGCAACTAGAGGAAGATGTATGTGGAAGCATTATCGAGTGTTTGAGGCGATTGTACACATGATAATTACAGCTATAGTAAAACCAGTGACTCCAGTAATATTTTGTGCAATAGGCATCTAGTCATATTCAAGAACAGTTATCCATACCGGACACGGGAATGTAGTCTCATTGGTGATGCTGATGACTAAGAGTGCTCAGCAGAACTCCCAGCAGCAAAGCAGCCAGAAATCATCGGGAAGAGTGACTGGATGCCGGATATCACACTCCATTCTAGTTCATCCAAGCAATTGGTACAGGTTAATTCACCGAGCCGTTTCAAAGTGGAAACACAATCGAAACACTTTAACCTTCAAATATTGGATTTTGTTCCTTTTTATAAAAAATGAATAATATTAAATTAATAATATATCTTATTGTACGTAATTTTAATATGTCTTCATATTGTAAAGTCAGATTGTTTTGTTGTAATAGTAGTGTAAAATGTACCTCTATTGCAGCGTATATATTTATCAGTAAAATCATAAAACAGTATTGATTGTCTTCACGTATTGGGAAAAGAAAGATTTTATTTCATCTTGCAATATAATTTGGAGACAATTCGAAATTAAATGGTTTCTTTTTCTTTTTCAAAACAATATTTTTTGTGATAAACACAAACACACCCACAGATAAAACAAAAATCTTCGAAGCTATAAATTTATCCATTTCTATGGTTAAAGACTCAAGATATCTAATATATATCCAGAATAGAAATGATATATAAGAGATACACTGTGCAAGATACGAAGCCAAATTTTGATCTTTCAATTTGTGTGTTTGTTTTATCCAAACATATAATGAAGGGAAATGTAAACACACTTCTTGGGATTTATGAATAGTAAGAATTCATCTACCATTTCTTTGATTCTAGCAATTTTATATACGACATTAAATGTTGCATATTGCATCGATTTAGTAAGTGCATTGTACTCGTTTTCTTAACTATGTATGATTGTGAACGAAACCGTATATGGTGTCTGAAATAAATGAATTCTAAACATTTGTTGTAAAGGTTTAACTGCCAACCATATCTTTCCAGAGTATCTTACAAGAACAAAGTTACACTGATCCGCGTACATTAGAAAATATATCTATCAATGGCGTTTCTCGGAATGATATCGTTTTAAGTTTTCCGAATCTGGGCTGAAGTAAATGAAGTGAACAACAGCATCTTTAACATTTTAGATAATTAACTCAGAACGGTACAACGCTTGTATCTGTGTGGCAGAATTTCTGCTTCCTCGCTATATTTTAAGTACAGCAAGATGCATAAAATACTAAGGCATGCACGAAATAAAGACACGTGATTGATAAAATGTCTTGACTACAAAGTTTACATTATTTAAAATGGACAGATAGATACAAAGTTTATGTTGCTCTATTTAGAATTATTGCTTCACAGAGAGGTAGCATAAAATGGATAGATAAACAACTACTTAAATATCGTTTTTCGTATACAATTAATACAAAACAGGGATACTTACAAAGGAGAAAACATCTCAGCACTGAAAATTTCCGTCTGTAACCTTTCCAACATATAAATGTGTTTATATTTCCATTCAGTATATTCTGGATAAAACAACTCCATAAATTGAAAACTGAAAATTTGGTTCAATATTTTAAATAGTGTATCTCCTATATGTGCCAGTTCTATTTTGAATACAATTTACATTTCTTGAATGTGTATCCAAAGCGATGATAAATGTTATCGTTCCGAAGATGTTAAATTATTTTTATCTGTGGATGTGATTTTTGTGTCGTCAAAATCATACTGTTTTCAAGGCAAATTTTGAAAACATTTAATTTCGATTTGTCTGAAAATGATATTGCAGACTGCAAAAATGATTCACCGATTATTTTGCTTTCTCCGCTTTCAAGAAAACTGAATATTAATTAGAGGTCTCTTGATATACAAAATATGAAAATGACACCTATTTATTACCTTTTCGTCAGGATTTTAAGATTATGTATTCATAGACTTTCCTGACACTTTCTCCCCTAAAAGCAGCTGATATGTAACAAGACAAAATATACTAACATATATGTTTTGTGAAAACTCTGGAAAAGTTGGAAAAATCGTAAAATTTCTACAAATTAAATCATTGTTTATGCCTAATTTCCAAAGAATTTGCATTCAGATGATTTTCTTGAGTGCTGAACCAGATGGCGATCGTGAGCCAAATTTCAGAGATAGTTCGCATTCATATCAAAGTCGCATCTATCTTGTGGCAAAGGATGTAAGAAAATGGCTGAATAAACCGAATGAGTTCTATCGTAAATTGCAAAATTGCTTCTAACATTAAGAAATCCTAATCTACATCCCGAAAATGTATCTGTGAAAAAGAGTCATTGAAATATCTGCATTCGTGGATGCAAATTAAATGGTAGGGTGGCAAACTGTTTGTACCGAAAATTAATTCTTTCTAATCACTAATGTTTGCAATTCTCTCCTACTTAACAAATTCTTTTCTGTCTAATTTGAATGAATACCAGATGTATTTTCCTCTTTTTGGACA
>NC_068983.1:126576798-126579137 GCF_001194135.2 Octopus bimaculoides | reverse complement strand
GTCTGCACGTATCAGAGGAAATTTTGGAATAAAGACATTTTCCTCTTTGTGACTACCTCGTATGATTGTTGCCTGCAGGGCATGGGGCGTCATAGAAGTATTAATTAAGTGAGTTCCATAACACTGGCGAGGTGGGTCAAGATCCCTAAGCAACATATTAGGAACATCCAGCTTTTGTGTTAAGTTATGCGATGGCATCTCGGGCTTAACTGTGTTCAGAAATTCAACAGGTTATTGAACAGCCTGATTTTGATCGACTGTTGTGTGAATTGATGGAAAGTCATTTCTGATGTATCTGTTAACTTTTGAAATTGATGATTCAGTTTTTCAAACATTTCAGTAGTTGGAGCCAGTATAACACTTTGACATGTCCAGTTTACATCAGTGCAATTTAGAATCACAGATATACTAATACACACATACACTCTGACATACCCTCACATGCATATACTAAGACAGACACAAGCAGACATACATTTACGTAACGAATGCTCAAAACACACACACATTCACAGATACACACACGCTCATATACAAAATGTGTCGTCTTCGTTGTCGTATCAAATGTCCTTTACTGTGTAGTACGTAACGAATGCGCAAACACTTACACACACTCACATATACATATACACACATGAAGAAAATGTGTCTTGGTGGTGGTAGAATATGTCCTTTACTATCTCGTAAATACATATACATTCATATACAAATGAGAGACATACACACTGATAGACATATACACACTGATAGACATATATACAAAATGTGCCGTTGTCATCGTGGATAAAATGTCCTTTACTCACTCGTAGGTAATGAACGCGTAAACACACACACAGTGGAACACACATACACATTCCAATAGAAAATGTGTCCCGTCGTCGTGGTTTAAAATGTCCTTTAGTATAGCTGAATATAAAACAAAAACTATTTTCGAGAAAATTTTATATTGTTTTAATCTAAATGAAAGAAAAAGTACATGATGATACACACGGAGTCTAATAATATTACCTTGTAAAATTTGATTTGATTTGTTGGAACCGTTTGAGACAGTCAAAGATTTTTTTTTTATAGAGAGATTATAATCGGTCAGTTAAAAATAAATACATTTAATTTGAAATCATTAACTAACGTTAATGAACCAACAATATTAACGTAACATCGATCTGATTGAATTCGAATTCGTTAAGTATTGCTGCAAAGGGAGTGGATTAATGTTATGTTTCAACCAAGTCCAAATATACACTAAACATTCGATGTCAGACAAATGTATTAATTCATATAAATACCTGTATGTATGTACGTCTGTATGCGTATGTGTGAGTAAGATATTTACTGCAATAAAAGTGAATTTTACCATTTTATATTTTTTCTGTCAGCGTTAATTCTAAAATTATCTAGTTTTCAGCTAAAAAATATTTCAATCGATCAAAAAACAAATCGTTTCTGGTACAAATAAATGTGAACTATTTAGGAAAAGGTTATGAATGTTGTTGCTATAATGTTTTCAGACGCGAAGAAATTAATTCGTATTTTAAAGAGAAAACTAAGATATTTTCTATTTCACATTAACTAAAATTAAAACGTCTCAACGAAAATGGTATTCGTAATGATTTACTCTCTCATAAAACAACGAATACAAATATACGAAAATACACGCAGATATCACGAGAATTTATTTTCTGTCTGTTGTGAGATGATTAATCTCAACCACATACACACCAAAAAGAAAAAACTAAATTAAAGCTATTATTTAACAGCTGCGCACCACTAATCAAATTTAAAGTATCCCGGCTTGTGTTCAGTTAACGTTTAGTTTGGAATAAAAGGACAATATGATATATTCATAAATTTACATCGTAATTATTTACTCTACGAAACCGGCAGAGAAGTTCTATACTTGATTCTGGTGCAATGCAGTTGATGTATTTAATAGCATATTCTCTCTCTCTCTCTCTCTCTCTCTCTCTCTCTCTCTCTCTCTCTCTCTCTCTCTCTCTCTCTTGTATCAAGGCATATTCATGCCGTAGACGAATCATGGCTTGTTCCTCCTCCATATATTTCTGTCTCTCGGAACATCACCCAGGTCTCTCTCGCTCTGCACTTTCATCCTCTTCTTCATCCAGTCGAACATCTTCATTCTCTGCCTTCCTATCGCTCTCCCTCCCAACAGCTCAGTCTCCACCACGTAACGCTCCACTCTGTCATCCTCTCTGAGAAAATGACCAACAAATCTCCACTGTATGTCTGTCTGTCTGTCTGTCTGTCTGTCTCTCTCTCTCTCTCTCACACACACACACAAAAACACACACACACACACACTCTCTCACTCTCTCTCTCTC
>NC_068983.1:126573633-126576742 GCF_001194135.2 Octopus bimaculoides | reverse complement strand
CACACACACACACACACTCTCTCTCTCTCTCTCACACACACACTCTCTCTCTCTTTCTCTCTCACACACACACACTCTCTCTCTCTCTCTCTCTCTCTCTCTCTCTCTCTCTGATAGTATATATTAACTGTCTCTTCACCTCCAACTTCAACACTTCCACATTCGTCACCCTCTGTACCCACAAGATTCTAAGCATTTTTATGTGAAATCACATTTCTGCAGCTTTGGGTATCTTCTCCATGCTTATCCATATTGTCCAAGTATCACATCCATACGTTAGCACCGACCAGATGTAACACTTCAATAGTCTTTTCATTCCAAATCTTTTTGCACCAAAAATGCTCCTCATATCCATAAAAGTCTTCTTTGCTAATCCAATTCTGCACTCGATGTCCTTATCTGACCTCCGGTCTGATGTTATCCACTTTCCCAGATATATTAAGATGTCCTTCTCTATTTCAGTTCTACTCACCGTCAAGCGATATGTGGGTACATGTGCTTTCTTGGTACAGATCACTGAGGAGATATTTTTGCAGCTAATTGCCAATCCAAGTCTTTCATTCTCCTGAGTCACTATATTAATCAATCCTTGAAGCTTCTCTTCTGTGTACGCAAACAAAGCCGTATCGTCTGCTTACCTCAGATTGTTATAATTCCTTTCCCCCAGTTGTAGCCTTGCTATTGTGTTTATCCCACTATACAGGCTGAATAAATCAGTTGACAATATACAACCCTGCCGGACGCCTTTCTGAATGTCAATCCAGTCGCCCAATTCTCCATGCACTCTGATGACTGCTTTCTGAACCCAATGCAAATTACGAATTATTCTTAGATCTTTCCCATAAATCTCGAGTTCTTCCAGCTTTCTCACCAAATTTTCGTGCTTGACACAGACAAACGCCTTCCTATAGTCAATAAAACAGATGTACAAGTCTTTTTGTTTCACTAAACACTTTTCCACCAACGTCCTCAAGTACAAAATTGAATTTCTCTTCCCCTTTCCCGCTCGATAGCCGAATATTTCACCTGATAGGTTTCCCTTAATAGTAGCTTTCACACGATTCAGCTCAACTCTCAAAATAATCTTTGTCACATGACTCATTAGGCTTATCGTTCTGTGAGTTTTGCACTAGATTGTTCCAGACTTTTTAGGCAAGGCGATGAAGATTGATTCCAGCATTTCTTCAGGAACATCCCCCGACTTGTAAACATGATTCGCTATCCCTGTTAATTGTTCTACTTTCAAACTCCCCAAAGCTTTTGCTAGTTCAAATGCGGTGTTGTCATTTCCTGTCGCTTTTCCGTTTTCCATCTTGTCTATAGCCGGCTTGATTTCAGCTGCTGTAATCATATGGCCATCCCTTGTCTTGTTTATCACTGTTTTTTCTTTCCTTCCATCATCAGCGTAGAGACCTTGGATGTAATCGGTCCACATGCACTTGACGGAATCGTCATGAATCAGAATTGTGCCAACTTCCTCTTTAATGCAGCCTGTCAGATTTTCCTTCCGCCTAAATGTAGCTTGTCTAACTTTTTCATGCATCATCTGTGCTGCTATATTCTCTAGCTCTTTAATCTCTTCACAAGACCCCTCCAGATATTCTTCCTTTGCTTTTCTGCACATCTTTCGAATCTCTTATTAGAGATATTAGATAGAGTTAACAGTGTTACCAAATTGAAAGTACTAAAATTTGGGAAGTCTATGATAAGAAGTTTTTGTGACAAATATTGACATGCAATTGAATTTCACTATGCTTTATGGCTAATTATAAAAAATAAATATCGGAAATAAAAGATAGAAATATCAAGAAAACATGATGATGTCGTAGTGAATAAATTATATATATATATATGTGTGTGTGTGTGTGTGTGTGTGTGTGTGTGTGTGTGCGTGTGTGTGTGTGTGTTTGTATATATATATATATATATATATAAAATTACGAGGATAAAAACACGTATTCACCCATGTCAGTTATTTACAGGCTTAATTGACTTGCAAGAAATAGCAGCCGTATCACCTTCAAATTAGATGGAAAGACAAATGACACATGATGGTAGGAAAAACAAAACCATGACGATATAAAGTGTTACAAAATAAGTGCAACAATTCAAATCAAATACAAAAACTGATTTCAGATTAAATGACTTTTTGTATTTAATCTGCAAGATTGTTGATGTGAATTCCTGAGTTGAAGCAAATTTTTTGTGGTCTTGGGAGTGATTTCAGATTTGCGTTTTTCGAATAGTTGCAAGTTAAGCGTTTGTATGTTTGGTTTGTGTTCTTGCGTATCGATGAGTATGTTTACACGAGTGTGCTTATGTGTACCCGTCCACGCCTAGGTGTGGATGTGCAGGGTTGTATTGGAATCGTTCATACTTACATATATTTATTTTTATCGATTTCTTTGTATGCCACTGTAAATCTAATCTTGACTTATCTGTACGTACTTAAATAACGCGTTGCGAGTAAGTTTTACTATTGAAAAAATGTACATATTTTCATGTATTATTTGTAATAGCGGGACCCGTGAATATTTCACTGAATTATTGGGTAAACTTGGATTATTTCTGAAAACTTTATCCAAAACATCTCAAAGTGTAGCCTGTGTTGCATGTGTATCAAAAGATAGTCGTTCATCTACTGGTAATTGAAGTGGAGGAAATTGGAATATGGTGATTACATAATGCGCTTTATATAAAAAAAAAACTTTATATATTTTATGCACAATTTTATAGACTTAATACACAGCAACCTCGCTCTTTCTTTCTCACTCTTTGCCTTACCCTCTTTTTTCTCTCCTGTTTCGTTTGCTCTGTATATTATCACCCAATGAAATTATTCCAACTCCCACAGATTAAATTCACAGGCATATATACACCGACACAACCAACTTTGATATTATGGAAATTCAAGCATAAGGAAAATATGCTATGGGGTCTCTATTATGGGATGTGAATCACTTTTATTTTTTAGACATATGCCGTGTGTGTGTGTGCGCGCATGTGTGTGTGTGAATGCATGTGTAGGGACTTCACAGGATATTGTTTTATTCGGTTACATGTTTTATTAATTTGACTGCCACCATACTGGAGCACCACCACTTGAAAG
>NC_068983.1:126572584-126573408 GCF_001194135.2 Octopus bimaculoides | reverse complement strand
ATATATATATTTGACGCCATAATTGATCGCTAGCCACTAAACCTGTTTTATTTTCTCTCTCTGCTTATTTGTGGGTTCCTTTCTGTTGAAGAGCTTAGGCTATAAACGTAAAAGACTTTCTCATTTACCGAGCGTTAAACTAATACATCTATTTGGCGTTTACACACCCGTCTTTTGTTTTGCTTTTCTTTTTTTTTTTTTGTAAATTCCAACTATATATTTGACGGCTACTTTCATTGTCCGACTAGCAAATTCACTCAGAAAGCTATGGTCGAGCTGAGGCTATAGAAGAAGACACTTGCCCACGGTGCTACTTAGTGGGACTGAACTTGGAACCATGTTATTTGGAAGCAATCCCGTTACCACACAGCCGGCTTTGAAAGGCACTTCGTAATTCCAAGACAAGGAAAATATGGTTTAAATGGTTAAAAACAGGGAAGCGAACACAACAATTTTAATAGTAAATACGGAGAACATTGAATAGAATAGAAACATGAATACGCTCTCAGATATTGTTTGTGTCTTGGCGGAATGTGTATTCTTGTAATACACCAAAATATATTCCGTGCTTATATTCTTCTATGAATTCGATTTTCCTTAAACTGATTAATAATACTCCATTAAATTATGTAAACGTTCATGTTAACTACATATCTACGTATATTTAAACAAGCATACATGTATAAGCAACCAGCGAAAAAGAACTTACATCTATACAAATGCATGCATGCGTGCAATGCATGCGTTCAATGCATGCATGCATATACATACATATACATACATGCATGCATGCATGAATATATATATATATATATATATATATA
>NC_068983.1:126569550-126572369 GCF_001194135.2 Octopus bimaculoides | reverse complement strand
ATATATATACATTCTATGTATAGGATATGTAGCTAACAATTTCTCACAGCGTTTAGAATAGATTTTTATTGTGAATCCAATAAAAACTTTAAAAACGTTTTCCTTTACTTCACTGCATAAACATTTATAACGTTGAATAAAAAATGGTTGAAAGAATTATTCTCTTAGAAGTGGCTGCTGTGATAGCAACATCCTGAGGAAGTGAGGTGTAAGCACTTATTTCAGCACAATTGCCAATCAGTTAAACTAAGCTCTTTTTTTTTAGCATTTAATACAATAAAAGAAGTATTGGGTAACTAATTACACTCAATGAAGATAAGTACTTCAAACGAAAATAAACCACGTTGTTTCCTCATTAATTCAGTATTCTCAATGCGTATATTTCAGCATAGGCGTAAATTCCTCTCTGTCTTTTAAGACATGATTATCTCATGTCAGTTCAATATGGTTTTGTTTTTCAATAAATCAACAATACATCAATAATCTATTTAATTTACTTTTTTAAATAGTGAAATTTAGAAAATAACTCTTAATATAAAAGAGAATGTTTCGGTGAGAAATATTATTAGCTCTGATTCTATTTTGACTTGAATGACTAAACAGCAGATGATGATTGCAGTACTTTACTAGAAATAAAATTATTTGTCGACCAGAGCAAGTTTCAATTTCCTATACTACATCTTTCGTAGTTGTATGAGTTTCCCAGTCTTTCTAATATGAATTTGCTGATGGTTCTTTTTCAGCCCACTACTATTCTAAGAGACATGTTTGAGGAACACTGCAGTAACTTTTCTTAAAACATAGAATGCAATGTAAGCATCTCTTATATCATGACAATTTCCTTACTCATAAAGTAATTAGAATCAATTCACACGATTATGTGTTGTACAAAATGAACGAGATTCGCAATAATATCACCAACAATTACATTTTTTGATAATATTAATATGTACTTGTTATATCGCACGTGCGGATGACCTCTACTCAACTCTCACTTCCGACGACTCGACTCTACGGCGCTCGACGTCTAGTCTACCGAAGGCTTCGTCTCGCTCTCCCACTCTCCCGCGCTTGCGCTCTGCTCGACGCCTTTCGTCTAGCTATTTATACGTTCGTATTGGACTAGCCTACTTATCGCCTGGGGGCGTCCTCACAACAGTACCAAACAGGAATACTTTAGATGAAAATAAATGTTTTGATTCTATCTCTGAAATGCCTGTATTACAAATATTTGAACAATCTTAGAGACATTTTAATCGCTTCAAAAATATCGCAAAATACTGCATCATATCGTATTTCATCCAATTTTCGAAAAGTTAATGAATTCATTTTATGGTAATATATTCTAGATTTATTTTAAAATTTAAGCTTTCTTATTTATTTTGGAAGTCTTTCAATCTTGGCAGATTTAAAGCACATTTGTGAAGTCTTTGCGAAAACGTAGTATATAAAAACCAATCCACCATCTGGTAGAAAGGGTAAAACTGATAAAACTGCGATATTTACAGTTTTTATATTTCTGTCAAATATTGAAAGAAGACATCTTCAATAGCTGAGTGAATGACAAAATCTAACGTTAATCATCAACAATCATATTCTTGTTGTCATGATACAAATATTTTAAAATGACAAAGTATTTCTTTATTAGCAACGGAATGCAACATTACTAAGTGTTCTTTGTATATACTTAATTAAAGGCAAAAATGAAACGCAGGTGTTTGCTTAAACCGTTGCCGAATAACCACTTTATAATTTAAGTGCAATGAAATGAAATTTCAACCGTGTCTCTTCGATGGTTTTGAAGTACGTTTTATATCCTAAATCAACAAATTAAATCGCTGTTTCATTGCTTCTGCTTGTAAGCCTTAAGACATGCATTGCTATGTAAAATCATATTTAAGGTTTTCCTTAGACAAATGAATGACAAAAGTTTAGCAATATTCTTCCTTTAATTCTTTTGACGCAGATTTAATTTGCTATGTATTTCTGGAATAAGTACATTTAGACGGAGAAGAATTAATTAGCAACGATCATCATGAACAGAACTAATAACTAAAATGATAATGGTTTCTTATTTAGACCCACGGCAAGCAAATCAATTTTGCAGTGGGGTTGTGGTATCGACCCGGAAATGATAAACCACAGTGTTGAACACGGTGAAATTTGAACCCAAAATATAAAGAATCACAGTTAAGACTACTAAACATTTGTCAATGCCCCTACTTACTTGCCAACTTGATACATTAACAGCCAGAACACGAACCAAATAATGGTTTCTGTTTTGCATCTAATCCAGCAATCAAGCATAATGCATCACTGGTACATTATTATATCGATCTTCAAGGCTACCGTGAAGCAAATCTTTCGACACTCTAACGATTATTTCTAACTGGCTACTTTAGGAGTTAAGATCAGCAACAATAATAATAATAGTTTCGAATTTTGACAAAAGGCCAACAATCTTGGCAGACGGGTTAACTCGACTACATTGACTATAGTGATGGATTGGTACTTATTTTATCGACCTTTTCGGGGTCGATAAATTAATATATTCAAGCAATAATAATAATGATAATAATAATAATAATAATATTTAAAAAAAAAATTTTAATGCTTTCTATTTGATGTATCAATACCAACAGATGACAACGTTTATCTAAAAGAGATGGAAAAACTTTCAAAATACAAAGACCTGGAAATAGAGATAACTCGAATGTGGAATCTAAAAACAGAAACAATTCCTATCATAGTAGGTGCCTTAGGTATAATAAAAAAAATATTCAGACAAATACATAATAAAAACACCAGGACTTACAAAT
>NC_068983.1:126566059-126568555 GCF_001194135.2 Octopus bimaculoides | reverse complement strand
AGACACCCAGACCAACGATCCCGAAATTCTGGTTAAAATACTTAACAGTAGCGCATAAAAAGCTGGCTGAGAAATTTAATGAAATATTAGCAGAGCCGGAGATAACGCTTGACTGGCTCACAGAAAGGAAACTATCCTAAATCACAGATCCACCGAAACGGCAGATCCACCGAAGTGGCAGACCGCTAATTTGTCTTCTAACAAAATCCAAAGCCTTTACCGCAGAAAATAAGCAAACATCTGTGAGAAAATAACCTGTTTCCACAAGAGCAGAAGGGATGCTGCAAGGGCTCATACTGCTGTAACGATCAGCTACTGATAAATAAAGCCATAAATGAAGATAGACGCAGAAAGAAGAGTCTAAATATGGCCTAGAAAGATTACCGAAAGGCTTTTGATAGTATGCCCCGCACATGGATCCTAAAAACATTATCTATGAACAATGTAGTACCAATAATCATAAAATATCTAACACATTCCGTGAATAAATAGCAGACAGTGCTACAGCTCCGAAAAACGAAATTCATCCCCATTAGCAGAGGAATATTCCAGGAAGACACTCTCTCTTCACTCCTTTTCTACTTGGCACTGACACATCCGATATGCTAAACAGAACTAGATGTGGATTCAACCGTTACGGCAAAACAATCAGCCACCTCTTATATATGAATGATCTAAAACTGTACGCTACAAATAATAAACAGCTGGAAATATTACAGCAGACTTTCCATGGATTTACGAAAGAAAGAAATATGAAATTTAGCTTAGAAAAATGTGCCAAAGCATCTTTGAAAAGAAGAAAGCTAATTAAGAGTAGCAACATCACAGTAGATAATGCAAATGAAATAAAAGAATTAGACAAAGACCAGACATACAAACACTTAACAATCAATGAACTAGATGCGATACAACACACTCAACTGAAAAAGAATATAAAAAAGAATACTATAGACGAGTTAGATTAATACTGAAAATAGAGCTAAGTGCCAAAACAAGATAATAGGAATCAACACTCTAGCCGTCCCAGTTATATGTTGCAGCCATAATATTCTTAACTGGACTTTAAATGAACTAATCAAAATAGACAGGAAAACAAGGATAATAACAGGATTTAGAATGCACCTCACAAAATCTGAAATAGAAAGGTTATATATACAACGTATCGAATGTGGTAGAAGCCTTATACAGATAGAAAACTATTACAAGATAAATACCATAGGACTACAGAAATACCTACTTCATGTAAAACTAATACAAACAAAACAAAAAAAATGTTTTCATTCTTTAAGGAAGTAAATAAGTACAAAAAAGAAATAGTACCTAACAAGTATGAAATAACGGAAGAATCAACGAAAGCTGTAAAAAGACAACTGAATTCCAAACTAAAACTGGAACAGCAACGGATCATGACGAAATGACTGCAAACAACGGCAAGAAAAGTGCCTTCATGACAAATACTGTTAAACTAAACAGAAAAGAAAGAGACAAAGCAAAATAACAAAAAAATGGCTGAGAAGCTGAGACTGAAGGATTTTTTAATTGCACTACAATATCGAAGCCTTCCCACAAGAAATTTCCAAACACCTTCAATGAAAAGAAATACAATACCCCCAGAATATGTGGAGATGGAGAAAAACCAATAAATTATATTGTCTCTGGCTGCCTAGTCCTGGATAAGAAGGAATATATTTACAGACACGATATTGTTGGGTTCTATATACACTGGAAGCTATGCCAACATTCTGGAATAACAAAAGAAACAAGATAGAATATGTACACGCCAGAAAATGTCAGAGCAAATGAGAATGCAACCACGTCGTGGGATATGCCAATACACACGAATAGAGAAATTAAGGCCAATAAACCGGATATAGTTGTCAGCGATCGTCAAGTAAAGAAAATGCCCTCTAATCGATGTATCAAAAGGAACAGATGACAATGTATCTCTGAAAAAAAACCCAGAGAAACTTACAAAATATAGGGATGTGGAAATAGAGGTAACTCGAATGTGGAGCTAAAAAGCAGAAACAACTCCTATCACAGTAGGCGCTCTAGGTGTGATAACAAAATACGGAGAGAAATACATAACAAAATCACCAGAACTAACAAGTGTGTATAACATAGAGAAACTAGCACTACTAAGTACCTCACATATCCTACGTAAAACACTTTTAGTACAGTAAAAACAAGAACAACACAAGAAAGAACAGCACATACTCAAGGCACACAGGCACACAGGCACACAGAGCTGCGCTCTGGTAGTGCAGTGAAAGCACGTGATGAAAGTAAAATCACTGTATAATGAAAATAATAATAATAATAATAATAATAATAATAATAATAATAATAATAATAATAATAATAATAATAATAATAATAACAAAATACAAAGACCTGGAAATAGAGGTAACTCGAATGTGGAATCTAAAAACAGAAACAATTCCTATCATAGTAGGTGCCTTAGGTATAATAAAAAAAATATTCAGACAAATACAT
>NC_068983.1:126563412-126565723 GCF_001194135.2 Octopus bimaculoides | reverse complement strand
AATAATAATAATAATAATAATAATAATAATAATAATAATAATAATAATAATAATAATAATAATAACATCGTGAAGCAAATGCTGGCATGTCACATTCTTACTGAAGTTAAGCACTGGCTTCCTACTGCAGCAGATTTGAGGGCAACACGCAAATCCATTGAGATCAATGAATCCGTTCAAATTCGTCCTAAACTGAATGATTTTGTATTCAAATGCAATGTAACATCGATGTTGAACCATTATTTAGAATACCTATATAATATAGTATACCTGGCAAAGGAAAATATTTACATCGCATCATCCGTTTTAATTAATGCTCGTTTTGTAATCTCTTATCTGTCTAAACATAATATCAAATTATCATCATGTGTGTGATGTTCTTACAATTTTGGTCAAAAATAAGCAAAGAAACAATGCGATATGATTTCAGTTCTCATATTTAAATGTTTTATTGCATACTAATATCATCCAGAAATGAATGTTCCAGTTTCTTAAAGACCTCTTTCGTAAATTAGACTCTTTCATATGTCAAAAAGTATGAACAACTTCTTCATCACTTTTTCTATGTGATCATTGTACTTCACTTTCAACTAAGAATTCGTTTCAAAAGCATCCATACCTTCCTTTTAATTTTCCTTATTTTTTTTTTTCAAATCTTTTAGGTTGTCTTTTACCCAAATAGTCCATAATTTTATGCAATATAGTAGATTAAATAAAGCGGTGAGCTGGCTGGATCGTTTAGACATCTGGCAACATGCTCAGAAGTATTTCGTCTGCTTTTACGGTCTGAATTCAAATTCAGCTGAAGTCGAATTTCCCATGCATCATTTCGTGATCGATAATATAATTCCTTTTGAGGACTGGGGTCGGTGTAATGTACTTAACCCATCCCCAAATTTCCTGTCCTTGGACCAAAATTTGGAACTATGAAATTATGATTATTTCGTGTCACTGTTAGGATATTTCAAACTATCTAATGAACGAAGATATTTGTGAGATATATGGAATAAAATCATAATATATTTTACCAAAAATATGATCGCTATGGGAAAATTAACCTAGTCTCTCCTGACGAAAACCGTCAGTAGCTTTACTTGTAAAATGTTCCTTGTAGTGTTCTTTTAATTCTATAAATTATGAAACTGGAAGATGAACTGAAGGTGATGGCTTTACAAATACATATGTGTAAAACCTGTTTCCCAATACTGAAATAACTGACTAGAATACTGCTGTAATTTTCGACAAGATGATACAGTAGTTATTTAGATATGTTTTTGTGGTTTGAATGATAATGTAATTCGATTACTATCGATCTTGCAAACAAGCTGTTTATTGATTTCTAGTGAAATATTTTATAGTATTAATTTATCTTAGAAATGGTATCGATTTGTTTTTGTTGTTTTGTTTGTAATTTACTTTTTTGAAACTTCTACTGAAAAATCAATCAAAGGCTGATAGATTTCCATTCTATTTTTACGAAATAAAATTTGTTTTAGTTTTTGTTTCGCTATATAGAGCGAAAGATAAATGTACAAAAAATATCTTCAATGATTTACTTCTTATTTTTTCCATCACACTGGAAAACTACCTTAGGGAAAGGAAAAGAATTCTAGAAAAGAAAAAAAAACACATTCACACCTAGATTAGCAAGTAAAGAGCAAGTTTGCTGGATCACATGTATATTTATTATCAGAAATGTATGGCCAAACAGAACGCTGAATGATTATTATTGTTGTGGTTCGTAATTGAACTTAACTTGAAAAAAATTAATCACGTTCATTTTCCTCTGTGTGTGTGTGCCTTTTTTTTTTTTTTTCGCGTGAAAAGGCATCGATAAAATGGTACTGAAAACTCTGGTCATGCTGGAGTTAGTGGAATTTGATTTAATGACAGGGGCTGTTAAGTATAAATGTTTTGCCATTCCACAACTATACCTGTATCCTTTATGCGAACTACGATGCTGATATTTATTTCCAACACCAACAAAATCGCTACGAGGAATGTAAAACCAAGTACTTTACGATGTTATCGAGGTTAAATTCATATATCAATTTTGGAGTGACCAAAAATGACACCATCCCCGAATGGCTTTCACCGAATATAAAAAAAAAAGTTTTTCAGAACTCTCCTGTATATATTTTAACGCTGATGTCTCTTTATCTGCTTGTGTTCCTTTTGATTCCACTGTAGTGCTTCGGAAAATGGAAAATTATCTACACTTCACTTGTGTTGTCAAACCAAATTGCTTCCATAATAAATATATACAATTACTATTTTTTGACACGCTACAACTTTTCCAAAATGCTGTTCT
>NC_068983.1:126560858-126563287 GCF_001194135.2 Octopus bimaculoides | reverse complement strand
TATATATATATATATATGCGTGTGTATGAGTACTGTCTGTATATCTGTATGTGTGTATATATGTTTGCGGTGTGTTTGTGTTTGTGCGTATATGTGACTGCGTGTTTGTGTGTGAATGTATTTATTTCAAGAATTGTCGTTATATTGTCATTACTATTTTTCATTTGGTGACGGCCAATTAACAGGAACAAGACCAGCAACAATATGTGAGCATTGGCTGGCAAAATACAGTGATGCAATTGTTCAATATAGCTTCCCGGCCTGCTGGTATTTGTAGTTTTAAACATATACATATCTAATTATACTAATATATTAATACATGGACTTCTACACATACATACATACAAATATACATATAATTACACTTACATGTACTTATATATGCGTGAGTGTGTATATCAGGCTTCTTTCAGTTTCTGTCTACCAAAACTGCTCACAAAGTTTTCGTTGGATTGTCGCTACAATAGAAAACTTCTGTTCAACATGTCATGCGGTACGACTTAACCCAGACCTGTGTGTTTGGTAAATAAAAGTTACCAAAGAGTAACGCTTCTACCTGTATAAAATAAACTAAAAGAAATAGGTAGAAAAACAGGCTTATCGAATGTATCTTATATATGTTACATATATGCAGAGTTTTCTCAACGAACCCACCGATCATTTTCATGACCCCTAGTACTCCAATTACTATTTATTTTGCCTTTATTTTGTCTTCGGGGATCATGTCCTGCTTATTTCAGTTTAAATATGTTTATTCTTGATGTGTTTTCCATATTCGTTCACAGGTAAGTTTCTGTTAGAGGGTATGGTATTGGCATATTTATATATATATATATATATGAGAAGACGGGTTACTGTTTGTGATGTCCTTAAGAAGAATATCAAGAAGGTTGGCGATACTTATATGAAGCAAACTCCCGCAGGATGGTAATCCCATTACGTCCCATTAGTGATTAGTGCTCACACCAGCTTCTCACATGCTCAGCGTCGTGGCTTTTCTACAAAGTCCAATAAATGTGTTGGCCAGTTCAGTCGTGTCTAGGTAGGGTTGAACATCACAGGGTCTAAATTTCGGGACTGCACATTTTTGAGAACGTTAGATTGAAAGAATTAATTCATCTTTCTTCCTTTGTCACCTCTCAACTCCGCAGCTACAGATGAGATTTTGAGTAGTCTACACCAGCTTCTTGATTCAGTAGCAGGTGTCTAAGCCTGCTACAGCTATCTACCTTTCGAGAAATTAAGTTCTTCTTTGTTTTCATTCACCCTATGTATTTTTGCTCCCTTTGGTAATATTAATTCATCTTCATCAATGACTTTTATTTTTCTATTTAAATTCTGTAATGGGTATGTTTCGCAGCTTATTTGTTTCCAGACTGGTATTTCTTATTATATTCCTGTTATCTTACTGACATACCATCAATCTTTGGTTTGATTGTTGTTGGCTTTATTAAAATAATAACTTTGTTTTCCGAATAATAACTTTGTTTTCCGAATCTAAAATTTAAACCATAGAGTAATGTAGGTTATGTTCACAAAATGCAATGGGAAATTTTATTGATTAAATTTGGTGATGTACTAATTGTTAAAAAGTTTTCATACATGTAGCGCTTTCTATTTAGCTATGTATATTTAGGTGTGCTATTTTCAGGTCACAGATCTGGTTCAACAACATAACTACATTCTTTTTAACTTTTAGCTTGAAGATGACACACCTATACATACACACGTTATTATAATTTTTTTCATGCATGCATAAATTCTGAGAATTTGCATTTCCATACATATAATGAATAAAATTTCTCCATACTATCTTGCCTCCACAACATACTATACACCTTACTTACCATTCAATATATGTTAATCACTCGCATATCATGCATTGCCCCAATTATCGGTCGACCAGCTTGCATGCCACATGATGGAACATTATAAAATAACTTTGACATCTTCACATTTTTTTTCAGTGTTAGAGCACTTTGCAGAGGTTTGAGACACCTGCGGAGAACTCTCCCCTCTTGCTAAGCCAACCAGAAAAATGTCACAGGTTAGAGAGATAGCAGAGAACAAACGTAACCCCTCTCACAGCAGGCAAGCCAGATCAACGCCAGAGATATGTGAGTATCACCAGAAAACCGATACATCGCTCAACAAACAACACCAAGTTTTCCTTCGCTGGCTACAGCTAGAAATGAGAAGGAATTTTTCATATCAGCAACCAACACATCTCGAGTTCTCGTGCCAAATTAGTGATTATCATTTTCGATTTCGATCTCTTATCTTTTCAACTTTAATCTCCTACCAGCATTTATTCAGCAGTTTATATTTAATTGTTCTCCTGTGCAATACACATTATAATAAAATTAGACAATTGTGTGTGTGTGTGTGTGTGTGTGTGTGTGTGTGTGTGTGTGTGTGTGTGTGTGTGT
>NC_068983.1:126556030-126558605 GCF_001194135.2 Octopus bimaculoides | reverse complement strand
GAGTGTTTATTGAGTGAAAACACCTAAAGCTACTCACGGCTCCGACAGGGGATGGTGGCGAACCCTGCTGTACTCTTTCACCACAACTTTCTCTCACTCTTACTTCCTATTTCTGTTGTGCCTGTAATTCAAAGGGTCATCCTTGTCACACTGTGTCACGCTGAATATCCCCGAGAACTACGTTAAAGGTATACGTGTCTGTGGAGTGCTCAGCCACTTGCAAGTTAATTTCACGAGCAGGCTGTTCCGTCGATCGGATGAACTGGAACCCTCGACGTCGTAAGCGACGGAGTGCCAACAACATATATATATAATCAATTGAAGTTCAGTGATGAATTATTACGCTAAAAATATTTCCTACAACGCCTGTGTACTTTCTCAAAATTTGAAATAGCCTCGGGCCGACCAAAGCCTTGTGCGTGGATTTTGGAGGCGGATACTGAAAGAAGCCCGTTGTAATTAGAGAGAAAAAGAGAGTGGCGTAAGACGACCCCATTCAGTCATTAATGACCATGGGACTGCAACTTCAATTTTGCCTTCCGAGGCACGACTCCAAATAAGGTTGTTTATGAAGGGTCAGCTGTCGCCCACGCATACAAGACTCCCCTCTGCACGCTATCGATGTTATCTAAAGGCAAGGCAAAGGGTGATAGCGCTTGACACCAAAGACGCTGCAATTCATTTCTACAGCTGGGGGAAGTGAGAAATAAAATGTCTTGCTCAAGCATAAAACGTACAACCAGGTCCGGCAATTGATCTTACTGTGCGCCCGATGCTCTAATGACTGAGCCATTCTTCAGGATTAGTCAAGTTGATCCATTCGCTCAAACTTTGCTGTAACCACAGATTCCATTATATTACAATTGGAATGGAAAAATACGAGCCTTAAGGAAAGCAGGTTAAAATGTTCATGGATACCCTGGCATTAAGTTTGACACTTGCCTTAGGCGAATATACACAGTGCATCCCACTCAACAAGAGTGCTTCTACCTCCGTCTACTACTGCATAAGGTGAGAGGGCCAACGTGTTTCCAGGCCCTAAAAGCCGTTCATGAACATGTCTGCGCAACGTACAGAGAAGCATGCTATCGACAAGGTCTGTTAGAAGATTGTGCACAATGGAATCCACCTTTGGGAGAGGGTGATTTATCAGAATCCCATAAAAGTCTCAAAGCATTATTTGCAGTATTACTACAGACAAGAGAACTGTGTGATCCTGCCTCTCTATGGCTCCAATACAGAGACAACCTGGCTGAAGATTTTAAGCCGCAAGCTTAACCATTCTATCCTGGCATGGAGGGTATCAGCAATGAAGTCTACAACAAAATTCCCATTCACATTGAAGACAGAATCGCTACGCTGAGTGGAAATGAATTGTCTACATATGGCCTGCCACAAACATTCAGATTAGGGTCAAATAGCCTTCCCTCTCCTGTTATTCGTGAAACATCCTATGACACACAAGCGCTTTCAAAGTACATGGTTAAAAACGAGCCTAAATTACTTCCGGAACAGCTGCAGTCCTACAGAACTATTCTTAACAGTGTACGCCAATGCAAGGGACGAATGTTCTTCCTGGATGCACCTGGAGGGACAGGAAAACATAACCTGGTTATCATTCTTTCTGGATATGGAAAATGTGATGACGTCTTTATTCCAAGAATTCCTCTTACTCCATCAGAGCAGAAATTCCATTGACGCTCAGATGATTGCAATTCTCGTTTCGTGTCCGTTTTGCCATGCCCATTAACAGATCTCTGGCTCAAACCCTGTCTGCGGCTGGTCTTCTCTTGGAAGAGCCCTGCTTCTCACACGGACAAATGCATGCTGGCTGCTGAAGAGTGGGAAGCCAAAATAAAAACACTTTGCATACGCTCCACAAAGAAAAACAAGGAACATTGTTTACAACGAGGTGTTATAATCACAACAGCCAGGAGATATGTACATGATCATCTTTTATTTGCCAAACTTCATGTACTTTTATGTATTTATTTTGATATACATATATATATATTTATATATGTGTGTGTGTGTGTGTGTCTCAATATATATATATTAGTTTGGCAACTAAGTTCCCGCTGTCTTTTAACTTTACTTTTTTTATAAGGTTTAATAAAAAATAACAACTAATTAATCAATAATGTATTCACCCTTGTTGTTTACAACTTCTTCCCAAAATTCAACAAGATTTTCAATACCTCGTTGGTAGAAATCACTTGACTTCGATTCGAAAAATTGATCCAACCAAGCTGTCACTCCTGCCCAGCCGCGACAGAACTTAAGCAAGCAAGACAAAGGAAAAGAAACAAAATATATTTTGTATCTTTTCATTTGTCTTGCTCGCTTACGTTCTGGCATTTGCTGAATTTTATTGAGAACAACATTTTCTTAGTGGTCAGACCATATAGGGTCTACATCTAGCATAATGGATCTCCACTTAGTGGTCATCTCTTTTATACGTATGTAACATAATTTTTCTGAGTCTTCAGATTCTTTCACTATGCTAGGCCACTGGTTTACATTCATATTAATCTAATTAATATTCAATTTTTTACACTTATATATATATATATAT
>NC_068983.1:126555187-126555991 GCF_001194135.2 Octopus bimaculoides | reverse complement strand
ATATATACATTGCTTGCCAAATAATGTCGGTATGTTTACGTCCCCGTAAATTAGCAGCTTTATAAAAGAGACTGATAGAATGATTACTTGGGGTCAATTCGTTCGACTAAAACCAAAGCTCCATTAACGCCACAGTGAAATGCTTTAAACAAGTAATAGATACAATTAAACAAATAAACCATTTCACTCCTGAGCCACGCCAGGTATCTCTGCTAGCTGTATATAAATGTTAGATTGATGCACTTAATAATAAGTATATATACAATGGAGCGACATCTAATGAATTTGAAACTGGCTTCTTTAACAACTTAAATAGCTTCAAGGATAGGGGGAAAATTGCCTGAACTGGTCTGAGTAAATTTATGTGGAGGCTTAAAGATAAGAAAATAGATTTTAAACCGAACTAGAATATTATTAGCCATATCTGATCTTATAATATCACAAGCAAAAGATGTGAATTGTGCACCGAAGAGTTATATCAAATATTTATTACTCCGTAAATTACTCTTGAGCACATTCTGAAAAAATTTTGCCTGTATCCATGCGAGTAACCTTCTTCTGGAAAAATATAAGTAGATTTCTAATATTTCATTAGTATTAATAAATAATAAACTTGTCAGATTTTGTAATGTAATTATTAAATTGATATTAATATATAATTAATATATATTTAGTATTAATATTCATAACAGAAGATATAACTCAGATACGGGATGGTCATTATATGGAATAAAATATTTTTAAGTATTTAATTAATGGAGATTTATTGCTATAAATATGTAATATAATTTATGAGGTTTATAT
>NC_068983.1:126549477-126554655 GCF_001194135.2 Octopus bimaculoides | reverse complement strand
TGTATGTATTTATTTGTTCATATGCTTGTACATATATTTATTTATTCATTTACTTATTTCTTCGTTTTGTATATTTTGTATATTTGCTTTTTTTAGTAGTATGTATACTCAGAACTATATATCTATCTATGTTAGATAGCAACAGATTATCTAACAGCTCATCTTTTAAAGAAATGTTTGAGAGGGCCCCCACCCCTACTACATTATTACGCAATATGTTTACATATTACGTAATATAGGTGTTTTATATGTAGAAATGTAAAGATGGAATTCTTAAAGAAATGTTGAAAGAATGAATATATTTCCTTCATCATAGCTAAATGATTTTATTAGCAGGATAAAGCTTTAAGAAATATAAACTTTTCAGTAACTATAGTACTGTCCTGCTTTAGTATTTCCACGTCAGTTTTATGTATGCCACTAAAGCTGCTGCAATCAAAAAGGTGAGTTGTATATGAAAAACGCTTCAATACAATGTCAGGGAAATGTATATTTTCTTTTAAACTGCTTCAACTGCTACCGTTATATATTTTGTTTTCAGACGCTTTTCGCCTCTGATAACGTCATGTCAAGGTGACATGTAAATGTTTCATACATGGGCTAGCAACAAGTAGGTAAATTTGAAATAATCCAAGTAATAAGTTGTATAACTATATTTACTGAAAATTGAGTTGAAAACAAATTAATCCGTATCATTATTACTTGTCAATCACAGGTGGAAGTATTGTTCATCTAGTATCCTTGAATGAACAATAACGTTGGGTCCTAGCATTGGAGTATTAGCAAATATTTGAAGTGACTGTAGGAATTCATATTTTTCGCAAAAGTCAAAATGACAACAATGATAGCGGCTTCAACTAGCACCTGCAGCAAATGTACAATTTAGCTTAGAGCAATTTTGTGGGCCAATTGAGACAGTTTTTCCATATTATTTGCCAAGTATTTATACGAAAAATTTCATGCAGGCTCAGTTGATCAGATGTCCATTGTCATAATACATGTCAACGACGTAAACAGAATTTAGAAAATTAGAAATCACGTACATCGTACATATATCTTCAGGTATAATGCGCCTATGCAAATCCAAATTATAGTTTATTGTTAAAATGACCTTCGATTTGTTTTCACAATATTGCACGGCATTTGATATGTAACGCTATATTATTAATTCGAGTGAGTTTGTGACTCCACTACTTTGAATATGATTATATTCTTGGGGCACTTAAATTCACATCAAATTACTGATGTCATTCTCTCATAAGCTGAAGTATCATCACAATGGATATCAGAGAACACAGGTATCAATGCCTAAACCAAATACAAATTTAGCATATTAAATATGAATCTAAGCCAAAAGTAAACAACCATATGAGAACAGCGACTACTAGAACAAAACTGTCAAATAGTTCTCGCGTGTGAAATAGGAGCTCTGTTTATTTTAACTGAATGTAATATAATCGGTTAGATTTCATGCGCATAACATCCAGTATCATCCTCTAACATTGCAAATGAACCCTATTTCTATTCCTGAACTGACTCACATCAAGTATCTCTTATTTGAACACGTAACGACAATAATAGCAATTATGTAGCTAATTCTACAAATATAATAAATATTAATTATTGCAATCCTAATTTCAATTAGTGCAAATTATCATGTGAGTTTACTGCAATATGTCGTTAATTACCATCTACGTGTACTACATCCAAGATAAATTATGCACGCATATTACTAAGTATGGCTCTTGTTACAGTGGCAACAATATGTGATCTTCTATATGTAAGGACATCTTCAATTTAGCTTTTTTTCTGGGTTCTGCCGTAGCACATTTTCTTAAGATTGACTTCTTTCTCTCCCACCGACAAATGCATCTTATTATATACGAAATTGCACTTTCTCCTTCTACACACACTCACACGCTCACACATATATGGTTAAAATGACTTTGCGATACTTCAGCTAGATCATGATGCTGCATATTATTAATAGCGGTGTTGTATATTTATTCGTCATTATAGCCACTATTGGCTAGGGCATTGTTGAAGTAGGGGGTTGCTTTCTCAAATACTTCTTTAGAGGAAAATCTGATAGCCAACATTAGCAACAGATTATCTAACAGCTCATCTTTTAAAGAAATGTTTGGGAGGACACACCCCTACTACAATGATACCATATTATTGTAGATTTCATAATGAAATAATTTTTAAACCTCCTAGTAAACAATACGAATAAGAAAACTAGACCTAAACTAGACCTTGGAGAATACTTTGGTTCGTCCCCACTTAATGTTGCGGCCAACTTAGGTAAAAGTTTCCAGTCTCTCTTACAGCAATATTCTCCCATAAAACACAGGTACAGAAAAGTATTCAACAGGCGCTTAGTCAAATTATCAGATAAATGATGTCCGAAAATGAAGAACATCATTATACGCAAAAACCATTAAGAGCCTACTCCCAGTTTTAAAACAGGAACCTGTCCACTTGATCAGGAGTGCATGATTAAATCCACATATATGAGGCCGAAGTTACAGCAAAGTTGGATGAAGTCATAACTGAAAAGATTTACATCGGACTATGTGAAGGGGACATCAAAAATCGCTACGCTAACCACAAACCTTTCTTGTGACATCGGGACAAAAGTAGAGCCACTACGTTGGCTAGTTATGTATGCGGTTTCAAGTCTAACATCACACTAAATATAATCAAGCGGAAAATAACTGACACGTGAGCACCATATGTCAACAGATCGAAAAATATAAGCTGTGCGTAGCTCAAAGGTCGGATCTAAGAAGTCCACAACATGGGCTGGATTCCAAATTTGTAATGGTGAATTTGAACTCTCGCCAAACTGTACTGCAGATTCATTTAGCCTCTGGAATTTACAGCCAAAAAGCTACGTTATTCTAATCCTCCCCTCTTTTCATTTATTTTCTTTTCCGTTTTCCAGTGTTTTCAACCTGGCACGTTTCACATCTACTTTTTTTCTCGCCTTTTCTGGTAATTTCTCTTATTCCATCGTTCTGTTTTAGCTTGGTATACCACGTAGATTGAGACTTAAGATTGCGTGAATGCACCAGTCGTGTTATAAAATGCTGTCTCAGGTTTTTTTTATTGCATGAAAATATTAGAGTGCATGTCAAATAACATATTTACTGTGCATATTAATTAATAGTATTTCTCACATGACGGAGTATTAAACCAAGTATAGAAAAAATCCTTGGTGTTACCAATGTTTGTTTACATTTTGTTCTTTTGTTCTGATCGTTCATAGATAGGTTTACAACTGAACTAAACAACAATGATTTGTTAGTTCCCACCTGTTGTTATCAATTACAATTATGAATTTCCACCAGTTAAATTTTCCTAACTCACACAATCAAATATCCAAAGAAAACCGCTGATCTATCACTTCCTGATATCACTATTCAATTTAGAAGGTGCGTCTATTATACCAGCTTACATTTGTTGCTACAGTGTATTTAATCGTCGTTTATATATATTGTAAGAAACGTTATTTCCCTATTTGTATGAGACTCCTTTTTTTTTTTTCCTTAGCAAAACAAATATACATTTAGAAACCTAAGAATATTGTGATGATTTTTTTGCATGAGTCATACGTCTATATATTCGCGTAGTGGAAACTGTCAATTATTAATTTGTTGTCAAAAGAAATGAAATGGGTTCTTAAGCCAAGTTTCGACTGTTATATATAAACTTCATTAAAATCATAACATTTAACAGCGTGACAAATTTTTTAAACAACAGGGAAAATTTATTTTACAGTGAATAAATTACCTGATATAATTTTATGCAATGAAAATATTTTATGATTTGTGCTACTAAAATAATCATATGCTTTGACAATAGAAGTGATATTTTAGTGAATATTTAATCGATGGTAATTTTTTAGGGATTTTAGTTCCCTATCGGTTTAATTCGTTTTGTATATTTCAAATATTTTACTCGCCTGAATATGGGAAGGTTCAGATAGAAAATATTTCAGTATTTCTGTAGCTGTGTATAGTGATGTTAGATAGCTTATGAAATCTATTTGGATTTAGAAGTTTATTGATTTGGCATATTCTATCTGGTTATCATCTATGAGTGTTGTGTCTTAACAATTATTAGGTATTTCGGTGTTTTAATTCTTTGGAGGTTTTAGACTGACTTTCAAAATTCTGATCGTTTGAGCATCCTTTCCTATCAAGTTAAAAGTTGTTTCGTTATCATTTGTGTAGAATGATGCGTATAGTCACTTTTTTCACGGACTCTCGTTTTGTGATGGAAGTCAGATTCGATGTTTGAGGGGTAGTTATAATGTTTGTATGCAGTACGATGATTGGTTATCACTACATTTCCTTGTGATGTGTACGTTACTGCTTATTTCATTTAGGGTTTTGAAATTCTAAAGTTAATTCAATGGCAAATGTTCACAGAATGAAGCAGTTATAATGTAATGTTTCCATTTTCGTAGTACATATTAATGGGAGAGGGAAACAACACTTTTAGTGGTGATTATTCACAGTTTTGCACTGCCAATTACATTATGACAACAGCTGCATCCGAGTATTTGTATGCAAATGTTGCATTCGAATCTGGAAAATGCTGATAGGATTTTATCCTCCAAAGATTAGTCCTCAAACAATTCGCAGAAATTCTTTTTCAGTTTATACGTTCTAAATATTATCGACAAAGAGAGATGTACAAAAATGTCTGTATGTATTATGAAATGAAACAGAGTGGGAGATTAAAAAGAAACCGATGGACACAGGAAATCTTTGATTGATGTCATAAACTGAACACGGCCAATGTAAACCGCAAATGCGCGGTAAATTTTGAAAAATTAAGCATATGAACATAAGCCATGTTCCCTATGACTCGTGTTCATATGTTGTCTGGTTATTCTGCTGAAGATAGTTCGACCATTGTAAGGTATATTTTTATCTTACGAAAATGACTTGAAATCATGGTACAGAATATAGATTGGTAAATGTTTTTATTTTTCATTCCCTTTCGAAATTATCCCTATTTTTGTGGTATATAGTATTTTGCTGCTCTTTCTAGCGGGTCAGATGTCCTATTATAGGCATCTCTGTATTTTAAATGAATAATATATAGTCTATTGACTGATTTTTATTCTCGCTAGACCACTGGTGGTAAATAAAATTTCTAAAATTT
>NC_068983.1:126548670-126549430 GCF_001194135.2 Octopus bimaculoides | reverse complement strand
ATATATATATATATATATATATATAACTTAAAACATTAGGGTAAAAAATTGAATATTAATTAATATCAATCTAATACCAGGGAACAAGCACATTGAAAGAATCAAGGAGATTCAGAAAAAAATATGAGATCTCAAAGGATTATTGTGCATGTATATATAAAGGAGACCACTGGGTGGACTGCTAATGTGCTAGAAGAAGATCACAGTACATTAACAGTCTACCTAGTGGCCTCCTTTATATATATATATGTATATATATATATATATATATATATAAAGTGTAGTATATTGCCACTTAAGTGTGGCTGACCCCTAGGGGTGGATGTTACTGTTGCTTTATAGTAGATGTTTTACATGTTTCTTTTAGATGTGTATTTGATTCCTTATTCTTTATCCGACATGTATGATTTTGTAATTCCGAAGAGCAAGTGAAACGCGTACTGATGAATAAATACGAACGAATTATTTCCAGATTCCTATTTTGATGTATGCAATTAATTTCTTTTACTTGTTTCAGTCACTTGACTGCGGCCATGCCGGAACACCGTCTTTGGTCGAAGAAATCAATCCCAGGACTTATTCTCTGTAAGCCTTGTACTTACTCTATCGGTTTCTTTTGCCGAACCGCTAAGTTACGGGAACGTAAACGCACCACCATCGGTTTCAAGCGACGTTGGGGTAGAAAATCAGAAACACAAGCATATACACACACACACACACACACACATATATATATATATATATATATATATATATATAT
>NC_068983.1:126547017-126548251 GCF_001194135.2 Octopus bimaculoides | reverse complement strand
ACATTAAAATTCTAAATTCTTTTATGGTTCTTCCAGATTGTCATTTTCCTCCATGGCACTTTCACATAATGAATATTTATTGCCGTTTTATCTCTTATATTTTAAATAACAATTTAAATGTATTCTCACCTCGATTTTTCTGAGAGGCACGATCTTCTTACTTCCAAATCAATATTTATATCTCCAAGATAATTCAAGAAAGCATATTACCATTCATTCCATATTTACGTTAAAGCAAGTAGCTTGCACATGCCACCAAATATGCATGTGCGCATATGCACACACAAACACACACACACATACACACATACACACACACTCACACACTCACTCAGACACATATATACACAAACAATCTTTACATACACATATTACTTTTCCGTTAGTATTTTAACATTTGAAGTAATTATTGATCGATGTTAAGCATATGAAGGAAACTCGTTTAAATTTAGCATGAAATTCGCTACGCTGTATTTTTGTAGATTTTTTTTCTTTCATCATGCACATACTTACCTAGTTATTTCTTTCTCTATACTAGAGTTTCATTAATGTATACATCTCCATCAGAAATCATTTCAAATCAATGTTAAGTTCAATGTTAAGATTAATGTTGTGTATAATTAACATTAGGTATAAATAAAGAAATACAAATAAGTTTGATTATTACATTCAAAGAAAAGTGTTTTATCAAATGCTTGTCAGTTGATCATTATAACTTGGATGACAATAGAATGTTAGGTTATTGTTCAAACTATAATGAAACAGATGAGGAAATAAAGATATTGCTGCTGTCAATACAAATTTGAAATGCGTTTTTCGACAGGCGTATAATTTTTCCAACGGTTAAATAAAGAATGCATCAACATATTTCGTGTTGAATTATCCATAGGAAAAATATAAATAGGAAGGAAATCCAGAGAGAAAGGGGAAACTTCCTCATCACTACCGATTCAGAGCTTAGATTTTATTCAAGAGGTAACAATTAAACCTTACTGAAAATACTTTTTGCTAAATGAGGACGCATTTAAAGCATTTTCATACATACCGTGGGTGCTGAAAAGCTCCGGGCTTTGGTTAAATAAAAATACAGAGGGATCAGTTTATTATGATATTATTAAACATGTCTCCCTCTCAGATTCACACACTGATTGCAGCGGTCCTTGAGTTTTCCTAGGCCTTGTAAAAGATCTCGGATAATTTGCACCCCCTCGTATATATATATATATATGTGTGT
>NC_068983.1:126544951-126546917 GCF_001194135.2 Octopus bimaculoides | reverse complement strand
TATATGGATTTACTTTTCGTAATGAGATAAAAACCAAGGCTGTGTATATTTTAGAACATTTATAAGTAGAAGGTCTTACAGCTGCGCACAGACATATATATATATATACGCATCTACGTATATGCGTATATATGTATGCATATATACTTATATACACAAATACATAATCCGCACACATGCATGTCGACATACATATTCACACATATATGCGCATATGTGTATATATAACAGCTTACATATGTGCATATATACACACTTGTTCTGTCGTGCACCTACATATACACATTCATGCATTTACAAGCACTCGTTACTATACACTTGCCCATATATACACACACACCAATACCCATACCTAGATGCATACACACACACGCACACGCACATACCCATACACACACGCACACACACACGCACCCGCACATACACACACACACACAAACATACACATATATATACCCTGAGTAAAAAGTAAGGAACCATTTGAACCATGAAGCATTTGTACAGGATTTTTGCAGAGTCTTGAATTTAACGTTCGTTTGCAATTGGCTGATAAGAATAGACATAGACTTGTTCAAATGCATCACTAAATTAACATTATAATCATCTGAATTGGAAGTTTCAAAGCGCGATATTCGAACAATTTTGCTATTCAACTTCAAAACACGACGTAAAGTAACTGAAACTGCTTGTGATATCAACAAAACTTTTGGTGAGAAAATGACCAGTGCTTGGTCAGCTCAAAAGTGGTTCAAACGATTCTGCAGTGAAGATCTGAGCCTTGAAGAACGTGCGCGTTGTGGACACCCATCCGTCATCGATGACGGTCAATTAAAGACCATTACAGAGAAAGATGCACGTAAAACCAATCGAGAACTGACAGAAGAACTTTATGTTAGCCAGAAAAGAGCCTGCAATAATTTGCAAGTGATCAAAAAACTAAAATGCTCGGCAAATCTGTAAAACACGATTTGAATGAAAATCAGAAAATGCGTTGTTACGAGAGTTCCTCGTCGCTTCTTCTCCGTAACCAGGCCGATCCATTTTTCGACGATATTGTAACTGAAAATTAGTTCTGTACAATGATAAAAAAATCATTCTCCGCAGATATTGGACCAAAATGAAGGACCGAAAACCTTCACTAAACGAAAGATCCTGAAAAAGAAGGTTATGGTGAGTGTTTAGTGTTGAACTGCTGGACTGATGCACTCTACCTACTTACAACTTTGAGGAAACGTTACTGTAGGAACATTTTCCCCTGAAATTGCCGAAATGAGCGAAAATCTGCTACTCCTCCGTCCCAGACTAGTCATCAGATGAGTGTCAATCATTCTACATGACATTTCTTGACCACACGTTTCACAAATGAGGCTACAGAAGTTGAGGGAACTTCGCTATGAGCTTCTTCCCCGCTCCCAGCTTATTCCCATGACGTTTCTCCTACTGACTACCATGCTTTCAAGTAGCTTGATGTTTCAAGGAGAACAAAAATGAAACCGATGTTGAAAGTGCGTTCAAAGAGTTCCTCAGCTCCAGAACTCCAGATATTTACGTTACCGGAATAATCAAACTTGTAAGTCGCTGGCAAAAATGTATTGATTGTATTGATGGTACTAACTTTGATGAATAAAATTTCCGCTCTTTGTTGAAATATATCGTGATGAATTTCACGTTTCAAAAACGTACATTTCGAACTTTCCATATAATGAACTTCCACAACCTAAACCCAAACCCAACACCAGTAAAAACGAATGGAAAATCATCCATGAGTTACGAAACAATCATGACATCACAATCAAAGAAGCAGATAAGGGTAGCACTGTCGTCATTATGGATACAGAACAATACAAAAACTCTGTATCTCAACTTTTACAAGACACTACATACTATGAAAGAGTAGTCAACTACCAACAAACAAGAACAATGACCAAATTAAACACACTCATTTGCCAACATCGAAACAACTTAA
>NC_068983.1:126537782-126540830 GCF_001194135.2 Octopus bimaculoides | reverse complement strand
GGCGAGCTGCTAGAAACGTTAGCACGCCGGGCGAAATGCTTAGCGGTATTTCGTCTGCCGCTACGTTCTGAGTTCAAATTCCGCCGAGGTCGACTTTGCCTTTCGTCCTTTCGTGGTCGATTAAATAAGTACCAGTTATGCACTGGGGTCGGTATAATCGACTTAATCCGTTTTGTCTGTCCTTGTTTGTCCTCTCTGTGTGTAGCCCCTTGTGGGTAGTAAAGAAATAACACACACACGCATATGTATATATACATATTTACACACATATGTATACACTCACATATGCTTACACTCACATACGCAATTATGCATGTACGATTTTGTTTAGTCGTGCTTGAAATAAATATAGGAGGGGAGAGAATCAGGTAAGTTTAGGAATAAGTTTAAAATGTACAGAAGATGAATGTATATAAAAGTTCAATAAGCATATAAGTAAATAGGCGCATATTAACTTAAATTGCATATACAAATACATACATAAGTATGAATAAATAAATACATATATGGGTACATACTGATTTAAATAGCATATATATATGTGTGTATATTGTAGTTCGCTCGATCCATACTCTGATATAATATTTCGAAATACAAAAATTACTTCTTCAGATATCCCTAGCAATTGATCGAGCCACTGCTATAATCGCTTTTCCAATGTTTTTTTTTTCTTTAATTTCCGGAAGCGTCTCTGAAAATTACGGAAGAAGAAGAGATCAACACCGAGTTTCACAGGAAAGCAGCCAGGAGAATTATGTTTGTTCAGTACAGTTCAGCACTTCCACTCTGTGCCAAAATAGGACACGCCAGAAACGTATTTGCACGCATCCGGAGCAAGCGCAGCTGGACAGAGTGCAAGGTGACCTTCACGACACGCTTCCTAGAGATATTGAAAACCATCGGGTACCCTATATCTATTGAAAATTATGTTTAGCACCCAAGAGAACAAACACGCCGAACACACAGAAAACACCGCAAGACATGCTTCCTTAAAATACCCCCATTTAGTGATAGGATAACTACAGCCATCTGAAGAGTCATAAGAAGAGAAGGGCTAAACATACAACTAGCCCACTGCGGCCCCTCTCTGAGAAGACACCCGCAAAGAAATGAGCAAGTTTCAACAATCCACGCACACTAGCAAACTACCGCATTTGTGAAACAGATTTATGCCAACGGGTAACTGTTTTGTATAGAATACAATGTAACAAATGCAACAAGATCTATGTGGGTAGCACAACAAGACCGTTACATATTCGCATTAAGGAACAGGTGAAGCCTCCTCCTTCATAAAACATCTAGACAGAAGCCGTAACACCGACAAAAGCATGACGGTCACAATTGAGGCAAATGGAAGGAATTTCAGTAATCTAAGGATTGAGGAAGCTATCCTCATAAAGACACTAGAACCCCATATTAACAAAAGCTGGAGGTTGGCAGCCAATATATTATTTAGCGACATGTGGATGCGTGCATGTTCATTTTGACTACATGCTCATGTATTATTGTAATCTGTATTATCATGTTTGTAATCTGTAGTATACCCATATTTCTGTGGTATTCAACTGACGTACCAGTGAATTGGATGTTTTACACACCCCTTCAAAGGAATTCCTTTCCTTACTTTGTTACTCTCTCTCTCTCTCTCTCTCTCTCTCTCTATATATATATATATATATATATATATATATATATATATATAATTCCTATGAAGCATTGTGTAGCCAAAACAATGCGAAGTAAATGCAAGGTAAATCAAAAGAAAATAAATATGTGAATTAATGTAGATTTACCTTGTATGCAATATTTCGGGGTTATAACACCATTTTCAAGAAATTGACGAATGTTGCCAATGTGCGTATGCGGAGTGAACATTCGCCACTCCATTTCCACTTTGTAAACAAATAGCTGTGTGTGTATTTATTTGAAAATAAATATCTGTGTATATTTATTTTTATCAGTCTAAATGTCTTGTGAAATTTCTTTGATGGAAAAGAACTTATTATTTCACAAATATCTGTAAAATGCATAAACTATTCACTTATAAGATTGTTAATATTTCGGTGATGTCATCTGCTATGTCACAATAATTACATGAAATTTGCTATTGATTTTCATTATCACTGTTAATGATCTCTTTCTGAAAGTCGAAAGGAAAGAGGGAACTGAAAAATTAAGAAGAAAAATTATATTTAATTTTTCGCTTCAGTTTTCTGGTATTTCCTTTTGCTGCCACCTTTAGAACATTTTCGTGGCACTTACTCCAAAGCACATTAGAGAGATATTGATTTTACAGTTATCGATTTTATTAACAAAAACGCATATTGATTATATTATTTTAGCATAGTGCTGCGTTTCCCGAAGTGTAAGCGAGTTTTATGAAGATAAAATTAGCCAATTAAACTCTAACCGAGAGTACAACTTTTCAAAGCCAGAGTATACAAAACAAATTATCAATATATGAAGGAAAGAAATAAAGAGATTTCGGTAGTTAAGACATTCTCTATAAGAGAAATTACCGGAACAAAATTACTACGATTAATCATCGAAAGCGGATCCAATTCACTGCCTGATGTTGTTTCAGAACTGTGAGAAAAAGTGAATAGCGTAAGTGTGTTACGTCAACAACTGCATTTGAGGAGAAAAAAACACAAATAATAGACTAATATAAAGGGTGGTGATCTATGCAGTTAATTGTATCGACATTTTTGTATTTTTCATTTTTAAATAGTCATTATGAAAAATGATGTATGGAATTTAACAGCACGTAAAATTGCTGCATTCTTCACGTCATTCCCTATCTGTTTCAGTAAATGTTGTTTTTGTTTCCATATCTGTAAATTTAAAGAATTTGAAATTGTGTGCATTTTCTTACTGCGTTTTCAATAACTTTTTCTAAGAGGAGAATTATCTAAGTAGATTGCATAAATATTAAGTTTGCCTAAACAGATGCATAGAATTCAGTCACTTCTGTGATAAAATGGCAATTTTACATTATATTGTTACAATAATTCATTAATACCAATTTAAAACTGTAATATATATATA
>NC_068983.1:126530497-126537019 GCF_001194135.2 Octopus bimaculoides | reverse complement strand
GGAGTACATGTAATGTCTACTACAGAATAAACAATAATGAAATACCAGGTGTTTGTTATAGATAAATATTATAAATCATTTATACTAAATGATATGATCTTAATATAGAACTAATATATAGAATGTTTTAAAAAATTTAATATTGCTATGGAGGCCAACTCATGACCCTCGCAAACTTTACGGATATTTGATAATTTCATTTGTAAGTGAGTCATTTCGGGCGGAGAAAACGCTTCAATTACTCTACGGTACTTACTTTATCCTGAAAATTGTTGACATGAGAAAGCCCGGGCACCCCGTACAGTGTTCAAAACATGTGTTCAAACACTGAGACAATCACTACTTCAAATACATAAGCAGAAAATTTCCAGTTTTGTCTTGTGAGAAATTTAAGCTTGGTGTGTTTAATAGGCCACATATTAGATGGCTATTGGAGGACGAGCTGTTTCTGGAGACTATGTCTGGCATCGAAAAAGAGGCATGGAATGCTTTTGCTGCAGTTGTGTCTGATTTCCTTGGAAACAGGAAGCCATCAAATTATGAAGATCTTATGCAGACCCTGTTAACCAGTTTTCAAGCACTGGGCTGCAGCATGAAGGCAAATACGCATTTCCCACATAGTCATCTGGACTACTTCCTTGAAAACCATAGTACAATAAATCATGAGCATGGAATCCGATTCCTCCAAGACATCGGGAACATGGAGATTAGGTGTCAAGGCAGGTGAAACACCAATATAATGTTGTTTACCGAGGGTCACTGCAAGGAGACTGTCGTGGTGCTATTTATTCACATAAAGCAGCAAAAAGAAAGTTCATTCCATGAGTAGCTGAAACTCCAGTATGACATAAATATCCATTCTAAAATGTGTAATTAAAACAAATTGTGTAATATATGTATTAAACAATAAAAAGTACTATTTGGTTTGTGTTAGTTTCATATTTCAGTATTGGATTTAATGGTGAAGTCGATATTTTTTGGTAAAAAAATGAATTCCTGCTTAACAAATTACTTGATTTTATAGAAAATTCCTGAGGGTATTTCTAAACCCAGCACAATCAAATTAGATTAGGTTAATTGTTAAAGAAAAAACACAACAAATAAAAATCTTTTCAAAAATGTTTCCCAGTGTTATAAATTTAATAAAATGGATTTAAAAACATTATATGTGCAGAAGAAGATAGCATATTTTGATAAAGATAGTTTGAATGCTAATAATGTTGATTGGATGAGTAATGTGATTCTCCCTCCTCAAGACAAATGGAAAATTGCTTGAAAGAAGATGAATGAGATTCATTTATTTCTCAGCAAGTATTCTTGCAAAGCATGAGACTTTCCTTTCTCTTAGCGTTCCTGAGTATATTTAAATATCATTAATTTATAATTGGGGGAACGAACTACCCGGTGAAAATAAGTTCAATTGAACTACCATTTAAAGAAATCTGATTTAAAAGGGAACACCTCACATACAGTAAATTTAGTTTGTTTCTCAGAAATTCTTCCCAGTTACAAAGAAGGCAATATATGCACTAGCATTTGTATCTTCATTGTGTCATAACATACAACTTAATAGACTTAATAGACAAGTATTCTGCATAAATATAGGAAGGCACTAAATGATGTGTAATATATATATGTATATATATATATACGAAAGTTTCTTTCGGTTTCCTTCCAGCAAATCCATTCATAAGGCTTTTGTAGGCTAGACGCAATAGTAGTAGACGCTTCCCCAAGGCTCAGCGCAGTGGGATTGAAACCGGAATCATGTGGTTGAGAAGCAAGCTTCTTACTACACAGCCACGCTTGCGCCTATTTTTTGTTAATTATGGTTTTATCTTGTTATGTTGTTTCCTTTAGACTATTCCTTTAGAATAAAATTGCCTTAGATCGAGTTACTAATTATAAATACTTTACGCAAATGATTAACAAGCAAACAAATAAATGAATATAATTACATAGAAAAAGTAAAAATCGACGCAACAACATGCGTGTAGTTAGACGCACAGTTGGAAATCAAATAGAGACAGATAAATAGAGAAAGCAACAACTATCGTAGACATTACATATATTGAGAATATACAAAGCATAAATAAGAATAATGATATGTTCATTACTTCTCTATTACTAGAGATGTGATAACGAATTTAACAAACATTTCATGAACACAATGACAAAGGAATATAAAACGCAACGCGGCGATACATAAACTATAATTAAAAATAAAAGAGAATGATATTGAAATTAGAAATAAAATACATTTTTTTTTAAATAACACACTACAAACAGGAAAAGCGAGAAACTGTTAACTAATTACCATTTTAAAAAAATAAATTTGTTTGCAAGTGTAAATATTTTCAAATTCACGAAATTAGTCGTTGTATTAATCCTAAGATACTACCCATATACAGCCGTACACTTTTCCTTCAATAAGTTGTCATCGATATTCTGTGGACACACCGGTATTTCCTTCCAGATTCTCAAATAGAATATACAAGGAAAAAATAATATAAACGGAAAAGCTGTTTGGTCACTAACTAACATTAAATACCTGGGTTATGTTGAATATAGCGGTTACCTCTAAAATACAAATTACAGTGATAATATATCCACGAAATAAAGAGACACTGCATACATGAATGCGTGAGTATCAAAGGCCTTCCAAGTAGACTTCCAAATCGCCTCTTGGTTACTACTGAGTAACTGTACGGGTCTGCATGACGTCGCTGAACGTTGCGACGTGTCTGATCCAGCGAGACTTGTGTTTTCGGTACTTTGCGATCACATTGCACTCTGTTCCGTTCCCAAAATTTTTCCGTTCGAGTGTGCTCTGTTAATGTTATTCCACACATGTACCGTTCCGTGGAACTTGAGTCGTAGCCTATCGATGTTCATTCCTCTTCGTTGGATATCAAACGTTATTTGTGAATAAGAGAATAAGTAGGACGGTTGATATCCAAGTGTCTATTACATATCACATTTTCTTGTTTTTACGCTTTCAGATTCTATATTTCGGAACATAGTCAATGTGTGCCCTAAGTGGATCTAATCCTTTACTTACTCGACTTCATTACTACCAACCTTTATCCAGCCATGTTATACGTCTTCCGACCGCATTTATTTTACTTCCTTGTGGTTCATTTTAACACCTGCTACTAAGCTCTCCGTTTTCAGCTCTGTCAGAAAGGACAGCAGCATGTATGTCTCTTCAGCGATGAGTACAATGTCATCTGCAAATCAAAGGTTTGCTAGAAGCTTAAAATTCCTTTTCACGCCACCTCTCGGTGTCGATGATCTTGGTAACTATTGCTAGACGTACTGTAAAGTGTTTTGTGGAGGTGGTATCCCCTTGCCTGAAAACATTCTCAATTGGGGTTCTTAATGCTTGTGTTAGCAGAGGCATATCGGTTGTTCATCCAGGGTTCGCACCTCTCAGTAGCTTGTTGTATTGCGCCTTCAAATCATGCATTTCCAGATATTTCAACATTGCATTTATCTTGACGCTATCGGAGGCCTTTGCGTAATCAACAAAAGCAATACATAAATGAAATTTTTATTGGGCCATTCTATGAGCTGTTTTAGAATGATTATGTGAACTATTACATAATAGTTACAGAAACCACTTGCTTTCTCAGCTCTTAGTCATGAAACTGAAAATGCCTTCAAGTGATGAAAACAGACAAAACATGTCTGTTTTCATCAATTTGAAGGAATTTTCAATTTTCGGATCCGAATAGGTGGTACTTCCCCCATTATTTGCGGTATGATGAGATCGACTTTCATCGATGATCAGAACGGTTGGTATACAATATTTTGCATACCTCTCCCATCTCTCCTTTGTTGCCGGGAGCCCATTGTTGTTCTTAAATGGTTACCTCTGGCTTATAGAGTGTTAGACCTCTCCTATATTTTTTAACTTTTCCTTTCCTTTGTTGCCTGCATTAATTTTATCATTCTATAATTCTTGAAGTCATTTCTTCAATGTTGTCTTGGTGCATTGCACAGAACAGAATACACAAGGGTGTCGTTCATGTTCCTCTACATTGTTTTCCGTTTCTCTCGCATTTTCTTCTTCTCCACCAAGATTCTTCAGTTACGATACCGCTGGTATTTAGATTTGCTTTCCAAATGCATCTTTTAATTTACTGGACCACTAAACTGTAGACATCATCGAAGTCTTCAATCTGACACCAATGTTTTTTCTTAGTGGCTTCCTGTAACAGTTTCATATCAAAGGACTTGACATTTGCTCTTAGCAAGAGATGATCACTACTCAGGTTCAATCGTGCTAGTACTCAAACGGCCTGCAATATGCGAGGTTCATCGATGAGGATGTTCTCATTTCACTTTTACGCTGAGTATTTGGGGCTATCCAGCGCCATCTTCTTCCAGGTCGTCTGTAAAGACTTCTTTTTTCTGCCCTGACAACCGAATCTTCTTCCTTTTGGTTTCTCTGTCCTGATCGAAAGACTGGAAAATTTCCCATATTTTTAATTCCCTGTTACATATATTACACTGCAGAAGAGGAAATATGTTTTGACTATAAATATTATTACTTTTTGTCTATCGCTCTCCTGAACTGTGCCGGTTCATATTCCTGAATAGTAAGTTATATCACGCGATCTTAAGTAACCAGCACAATACTTGAGATTCTTGCTGTCGCTAACAAACAGGCTTTCTATTTAATAGAGAAAATTATTTCACAACCAAGATGATCCTCTAATTTGCCAAACTTTCTGCTTATCATACTGAACTCGTTGATGACAACTGGTGACAATGCCTTTACATTCTTATATTTTTTATCAAAGTTGTCTTCCAGCTTCAGCATCCACCATGTCATTTCACTGAAGAATTTCTTCATTGTTCAGGTGTTTATAAGATTTCATTACTATTATTATTTATAATTATTTACTTTTAACCTGCATGTTTCTTAGAATTATTTGCCGAGATATATCCAGCATCCTGGGGCGAATGAACTTTAAGAAATGTAAGAGTATGAAAACCTGGAGAGGGAAGTGACAGGGGCAGTAATGAAATATTTTCATGTAATACAACACATACATATAAATTTCAAAGGATGTTGGTAGTGCTTGTCAGCACAATCTTTTGGATTGGTCTGATACATCGTTCTCCTGGGATATTTTCTAAATATTTCTGACATCCCTTTCTTTTCATTCCTAGGGAACCCAAAATAACAGAAAAAGCTTTCGCTTTCAGATACCACGTATTTTGTATTTCAATTTACAGGTCTTTATAATCACTTAATTTGTCAAATCTCTTTACACATATATTTTCATCAGTGGGAACACTTACATCTACTTATGTTCCAGTATTTCCTTTCCTGTGGCCGATTATCCTGAATTGTTCTATCGGTGTTGACTGGAAACTCCCAGAGGATAGTGACATTTTTACTTTCAACGACTGGATCAGGATCATGTTCATACCAGTAAACAAGAATGCTGATTTTGTAGTCTTTACATATATTCCAATGTAAATACTATACTACGCTATCGCGGCGATTTTTGTATTCCATTGGTGTAAACACAGGACATCCCGAGATGAGAAGGTCTACTGTTTCATCAAATTTATAGCAGAATCTGCACTTAGGGTCCGAACCGATTTTAGAACGTTAGCCTGGTATTTTTTTATGAGCAAGCTTTGATGTTGTGCCGCTAATATGAAACCGTCAGTCACTACTTTCAATCATGAGCTTCACAGCCACTGATGGGTTGTTCCTTGGTCTACATCAGCATTTTTACTTCGAAGTATTTACTGCTAAGGCAGAAGTTTCTGCCTGTCGTATTTTGCAGGCTGTTTGATCCCTTTTGCTTATTTGATGACTGTGATTACAGGTTCTTCATCTATTTTGGAGTTAATGCCGAGTTCCCTTGCAAAATTGCAAGCTTCCTCGACCATGGAATGCGACTTTTTGCTGCTTTTATTTTTGCACACAAGCCACAGCATCTAGTCCTCTGTACTAGATAAGTACTTGTTCTATAAATGCGGCGAGCTGGTAGAATCGTTACCGCGGCGAACGATATCCTTAGCGGTATTTCGTCTATCGTTACGTTCTCAGTTCAAATTCCGCCCAGGTCGACTTTCATCCTTTCGGAGTAGATAAATTAAATTAAGTACCAGTGAAACACTGAGGTCGATGTAATTGACTACTGCCCTACCCTAAAATTTCAAGCGTTGTGCCATCAGTTGAAAAGATTCTTCTTCTTCTTCTTCTTCTTCTTCTTCTTCTTCTTCTGCTTCTTCTGATACATTCCTGTATCAGTTGCAAATATAAAATGTGAAGCTTTTTTTGTTTTTTGATATTTCTTTAACATTCATTCATTAAACACCCATACTTCGAAATCGATTGGAATGACAATTCTCCTCCTCCTCCTCCTCCTCCTCCTCCTCATCATCATCATCATCATCATCATCATCTTCATTATCATCGTCATTCTTATCATCACTCTTCTTCATCCAGTACTTTTTCTTCTACTCCTCTTCCTCCACCTCCTCCTCTGTTAA
>NC_068983.1:126523504-126530487 GCF_001194135.2 Octopus bimaculoides | reverse complement strand
CCTCCCTCCTTCCTCCTCCTCCTCTGTTAAGAGACGAATCAGAGATTGTTTTGAAATACGATATAGCAATAAAGTCTGTGAACATTTAAAGGTAGAGAGACCCTTAATGTTTTAAAGGTAATAGCACGACTGTAGCTTTAGTAGTCAGAGAAGAGCTAACGAGGTTGTGATATGTTTCACTCACAGGCCACAAAAGACACAGGAAGGAAAGATTTTCAATTTAAATGGATAGATTAAGAGTACTTAAGTGTCTAGGAACTGAAATTAAGCTCGTTGTGTGAGTGAGATGTGCCTGAAATCAAATTATTTCTAGCAGATTTGATTGTAATAAGATTGAAAAGAGGCGAAATGACGTTGGAGAGGAAACCGACTTTCATGTATTCTTAAAAATTTCATAATCAATTCAGGGAATTTTACTGTCCGCAAATCTGTTACCCACGATCAATCCTCCAAATAGCAGATAAGTACTTGACTTTACACAGAAAATAATTCGTGCTCAATACACCAACTTTTAATTAACAAGAATCATGATACCAAAATGTGTCATATGAATGATTTCTCTTTCCTGATGTACGCAAACACTACATGCGCGCATACAGCTGCATTGTATGCAAAAGGTTCAAACCACAGACATTATGAATTTATAGCTGCTACAATTCAGTTTCAGCTGCTACAAATATTACACATTTTTGAAGAAAATCAAAAATTCAATGACAGCAGCAGTAGCGAAACACGAACAATGTATTATATTCTCACATTGTTAAACTATTATACATCATATAAATAAACTTTTGAAGGAGACCCTTTCTTCAAGTTTTGCTACAAATTAAAATATTCTATATTTTGGGGAAGAAAAAACCTTTTGCGTAAAACTTGTTATGCCTTTTTCGTATCATACTGTGTATGATATCAGTTATTTCTTTCTTAGCTGGATACATTCCATTATATATTATTAATATACATTTCTTTTCTTTAATAGATAGTAAATGTTAGTATATATAAAACATTTCCGAGAGTAGCAAACAGTTAATTCTGTTCTGACCCGGGCAAAATAAAGAACTGAATAATAAATACGTTCTACAAGCTGGAAAGGCATCTCTTTTTTCCTTCTACATAATCTTAAATGTAATCAAATTTAGATTCCTTATTTCTTGAAATTAGGCTTAAGTTCACTCACCAGTGATACTGCTAAAATGATATCCAAATTTTTACTTGCTACATCTTAAAAGCATTTTCAGTAAATTGGAAAATGCAAAAAATCGTTCTGTTTTATATTACAGAGAAATTTCAAGACATGCTGATAGCCAACTTGTATCTATTTTTTTATTTTTGCTTTTGAGTGTTAAAGATTTCCATTAGGATTATTTCAGAGTGCTAATTTGTTTTTTTTTAATATTTTATTTTCCTGCATCTTTTCAATACTTTCAACCAATCGAACTCAATATTTATATCGAATTGGAATATGATTTTAATGCGGCATCCCACAAAATCCTTAATCAAAATAGTTCGCTAAATGGAGATGCAAAAATAAAGATATAGAGCAGTGACAGATCTACTATAAAACTAATGAAGCTTAAGATTCAGGGCATCTAATCCTGCATGCGACCCTCTGAAGCAACTTCACTTTTTCATTCTGTGAATTTTTTTTTGTTTTTGCATTTTGCCATGCTGATCGCTGTTACAAGTCTCAGTGGACGTCATATCATAATCCTACGCAGAGTCTAGAGACGCAGTGTCTAGCCACGAGTTGTTCACCCGCTGTTTCTTGCTGGCGTGGTGAAGCATAAGAAATAAAAGTACAAACGACCTACAGATAATTCGTTTACTTGAACTATTTTTGAAATTTAGGCCCTGCCAATCCCATTGTCAAATATGTCTACTACATTATCAGCACGGTTAAGATAAAACTTCTTATTTTCACAACATTATTTAATGACCAATGAAAGGGTTTGATTCATAATTTTGGACTTACAATCTGTTCAGTAACGAAGCATTTTGTCTACTTTAAAAATTGCTTGAATATCACCTTGTACAAAATGAACAATTCTTCATTTATGTCTATTAAGTTGTTAACTCTTATCGTGATCGAACTCTGTCTCGCTGTGATTAGTGAAAATATTACCCCATTTTTTTCACAGAGGTCTAGGCCCCAAGAGGAATAGCAATGTTTTCAAGATAGTACATAAGCGGACACCGGAAACGCGAACTCAAGAAAAAGCAATCTAACGAAATTTCTAACTGTGAAAAACTATAAAACTATTTTACAATATGACAAGTAAACAATTTTCATTACCTGTACATGGAACAAGCCATGCAGGCACCCATGAAGTCAATGATAGTGAACAAACCATGACTATATATTATGTTGTGAACCCTTATGTTGATCGATCTCTGTCTCAATGTGGTTAATGAAAATATTACACAATTTCTTTCCCAGGGGTCTAAGCCGCAAGAGGAATATCAAACTCGTCAAGAAAATACTTAAAAGGATACCAGAAACGAGAACTCAAGTAAAGCAATCTAACGAACATTCTAAATGTCTAAAGCTATAAAACAATTTTACAATGACAAGTACAAGTTTGTCATCACCTGTAACTGAAACAAACCATGCAAGCACCAGTAAAGTTAATAATAGTGAACAAACCATGAGTGCTTTGTTTGCAAGGAATCAACCTACTGTTGACAATAAGGGTGTAGATAATGAACACGGTGGTCAAGAAATTCGAGAAAAGATAGAGAAGAAACAGGAAACAAGACAATTTTAGTGATTTCAAACAATGCACTGACATGACATACTTGCCTGTAACAAATGATAATGATTTCGTACAAAAGTGTTTAATGTAAGACATCAGTTCTTTTTCTAAATAATAAACCAGATAATGCATCTGGATTCAATAAGATTTACAGACAGCAAAATAAAAGTTTCTCAAACAAGTACTTTGAAAAAAAAAAAGATTGAAAAATAGTCAGACTGCGATGAGATCCCAGTTAGTCTACTCAAAGAGCAAAGTATTTTTCTAAATGGCAAATATCACTTACAACGGGTGGGTTTTCTGATTGAATGAAATCATGAAGACAGTATGGAACACAGCAGTGCAATGTGGAGCTGGCTAACACGAAGGCCAAATAAAACACTGTAAATCAGCAACTTGAGAAATTAACATGCAGTACTATTTTGAAGTACTAAATAGAGCTGTAGTAGTTATTATGTTTTAATTGAAAGAGATTTAGCATTTAGAGGACATGCAGAAAAGTGGGGCGCCTAAAAGCTGGAAATTTTATGGGGGCCATTGAGCTTCTGGCGGTGTTTCACTAATTTTTACATGAACATTTAGAGAATTGTAAAAATCAAAAAAGTAAATATTACTTATCTATCTATCTTTCTATCCAAATCTGTGTATGAAGAATTGAGAGAAAATATGGGAAAACATGTGAAAGATGAAGCATTGAATCAGATCAACAACCTAGACATGAGATACTACGCAATTGTTGTTGATTCTACAGCTGATATGTCACATGTCAACCGGCTGGTAATTGAGGTTCGATACTGTTATAATGGAAAACCCAGTGAGAGATTTTTAGCATTTTTGCCAATAGAAAAAAACCTTCATCTACGGCATCGTTCAACAAAATAACAATTTCTGGCGGAGCATACGCTTTCACTTGAAAATATCTGTGGTCAGTCGTACGATAATTCTTCCAACATGAAGGGCTCGGAGAAAGGGCTGCAAGCAATTCTTAGTAATATATTAACAGGTATGCAGACTATGTACCATGTGCAAGCCATTCACTCAACCTTATTTGGTAAAACCCAGTGTCTAATATACCTAAAGTTGTTGACTATTTGGGCATTTTACAGCAGTTTATATTGTCTTTTCTGTATCTCCTCGCAGGGTATTTTGGCCTCACAGGTTAATGTAGCATTTTCTCTAAAGAGTTTAAGTGTGATTAGATGGTCTGCAGACTATGAAGCAGTCCGGGAAATTAAAATGGATATAGAAATATGTTACAAACTCTCAAACATGTGTTTGAAGACTCAGAAGAGAAGCCTGAATGTAAGCGAAGAATGATACTACAAGTTGGTAAAATTGGAATATGCTGTTTCAACAGTCATTTGGTAACAGTTATGGAGCGTTTCAACAAAAAAAAAAAAACAAATAAGAAACTCCAAATCCCTGGTTCTGATGTATTTGAAGTTAATCTTCTGCTAGCATCTTTGCTTTCATTTGTTAAAGAACTACGAGAAAATTCAGCCGGCAGGATTGCACACTATCAATCAGTAACAAAATGTTTATATGAATATATCACCTCAAATTATTCTAATGTTTCTATGCGCATTGTTACAAAGAAATTTGCAGATGGAACAAATGACAGGGCTTCTTTAAAAGGGGCTGAAAACTTTAGGATAGAAGTTCTAAGTCAAGTCAACGACTGCTTGATAACACAGTTAGGCAAGAGGATGGACCCATATGAGCAAAGTGCGAAAAGGTTCAAGTTTCTCTCAGAATTTGATGAGAACAGTATCAAACTTATAATCTCGCATTACGAATCGATATTAACCACAAATTAATAAACGAATATTATTAGTACAAAGAGTATTTGCAACTTAGGTAATCCCAGAAAAAAAGGAAACGCACCATCTAAAATGCAATGTACAGACTTTCTTCAGTTTATTTAAGAGCAAAATTAATTGACGTGTCCCCTATTATTACCAATTACATAAGCCGTATTTGACAATGCCTATCACGAGCTGTGAAGCAGAAATGAGTTCCTGAGAGCTCTGTAAAGAATAAATTTCGGTCTACTATGACATTGCAAGGAAGCTGTCATATGACAAAAAGTGTTGCTCCAAAAGAACAAAAAGCAGAAATTTTCAACACCCATAACTCTTCAAGTATAAGGCATAGTCTAGAAAATATTTGTGGTCATCTGCCATGAAATAACCACATCGACAAATATGTCGGTGATTAACCACACCTCGTATCTGGTGGAAAGAAGACACAATTTCAGACTCATTTTTTAGGATTCTACGTCACAATTCCACCATTTGGGATATCAGGACCTCAAGCTCGTGTTCCTTGCAAGGGGACGAATATTCTTTGAACCTTGTTGGATGTTACCCTACTGTTTTTTTGTTGGTTGTAAAGGACACCCATCATAACATTTTAAGATTCAGAGTCCCTGGTATAGAGAAAAATGTTGGACTTATAAATGTCACAAACTGCTTACTTAATAAAAAATTAGGTTCATGAGCATAACAGAAAAGCCAATATGATACGAAAATTTCTCTTTGAATTTACCCTATTTAGTTTGCTTGCCAAAGTTAGACCTTCATTGGTTTTTGAGCAACTTAATTATTTAAAACATCCTACCTACAGCTAAATGTGAAATACCCATTGCGCTTCAAAATATCCTCAGAATATTTCACATTTTGTTTTATCTCTTTGTCTAGGTTTTGCACAACAAAAGTGTTTTTGACAAACTGATATTAGAAATATTAGTATATACAAAAAGTAAACGAAAATTTAAGATCAATTACGATATGCTTCTCGTAATTGATCTTAATTGTTGAAACTACATAATCTATATTATTTTCTGAAACTGGAAATTCTATATTCCCGAATAAAAATGAAAATACCCTGACAGATAGCAAAATGTAGATTCCACGCATCCGATATCAGATTAGTCCCCATTAATATTTGGAATCAGCATACAATTTATAATTGCATGAAATAATGTGTTATTTAGGCAACCGATATATCAACTAAGAATGTATGATTTGATATAATATTTGAGTCTGCAAAAAAATCACTGAATACGTATTTATGGAGAAAAGTGATGTGATAGAATTTAATACAGTCTCCACAAATTGATATTGCTTCTAATTCGCGCACAGGATATAGTTTTTACTTTCTTTGAACGTCATATATACGGTGCGAGAAAAAAGAGCAAAATAGTTTATAATATTTGAATTATTATCACTTGAATAAATTATCACAGAGCATACGTGGTTCTTCGTTCGCAATCAATAACATAATTGCTTACATAATTGATTTTAGTGACATTTACTGATGAAGAAATGAGAATGACATGTAATAGCCAATACGAAGTGGTACACATTTATCCTGAAATGCCCGAATATTTCGTTACGTATCAAATTCTGCGATTTAGAAAATTCAGCATATAAATGCGCTCGTAAGAAAGAAGAGAGAAAACAAAATATACTTTGTCTACAGGTGTAGTTCAAGAAATTAACCATTGTTAAGTTTGCTAGCCATATTATTAACTTTCGCATTTATTTTAGCCTATATTTTTGCTTTATCAAAATATTGCAGTCCAGATCGTAGGGCAGGAATCGTATATTGAATGTTAATTCTAAATGATTGTATTTTTATATTACAAATATACTTATCGTGTATTTTTGTGCGTTTGTAGTTGAACATGTAAAAAATTTCCTGAAGCAGCCAATCACAATATGGTAAGGATTTGTAACAAAACAAGAAAACCAATATCAATCCGCAAATCACATGTTTTCGTGTTGCTGCTTTCATCTCATATTCTTACATCCACTTGATAAACTTTGAAACTCAACATACAACTATATATTGTAATAAATCTTTGCTCTTGCATAGTGGTTAATGCACAAATACGTTACAGAGACAATATTTTATATGTATGTAGATAAATCACATGTTAAATTAAGATCCGTATATGGATCTATCCTGTATAGAGTAATGATAAACGGCGTACGTATGATGCAAGATATCAATTAAATCCTGAAATATGTTTCCTACTTCTGAACTGATAAAATTCAATCAACACATCGTTTCAATAAGACTTGCAATTGCGTATAGTGTGTAACTGAAAATATTACAGCACAAATATTCTATTCTTGTAATTTCAATATTTATTTTATGCAGAACGTAACAAAAATCAGAAAGAATATGTTAAATATAAATACGATATAAACTTGAAGTCTAAGA
>NC_068983.1:126514657-126522958 GCF_001194135.2 Octopus bimaculoides | reverse complement strand
TATATATATATATATATATATGTTTATGTGTTCGTGTCTGTGTGTGTATGCATATATCTACATAAATATATATGTATGTATGTATATATATATATATACATATATATACATACACACACATACACACACGCATGCATATACATGCAGAAGCTGTGGCGGACTGACCAGCTTTGCAACTTGCCCGATAGCCATTAGAATCCATATATGGGGGGCCCGTATTAGTATCTAAGGAAAGAATACATTTAACAAAAAAATTAAATGGTAGCATTGAAGTTGCGAGTGGGCCTCCTTGAAGTTGCGGGTGGGTTTCCTTGTAGTTTCGGGTGGGCCCCTTTAGTCTCCTGGCAACCAATACTTTTAGACCCAGTCCACCACTGTACACAGCGTGTTCATACTGACTTTATAATTTCCACGAGTCATTGTGTTTAATGTGGTTAAAATTCATTAATCAACTTACATGCATAGATGGTATTAAAGTGTTAATATTTGTAATATGTTTTAATATTTAAATGTCTTTAGTTTATTTTTAACTTATCCTTATTTTTTTATTTTATAATTTTATGAAATTATCTATAATTTTATGAAATTCATATTACATCTCATAGTCAGCATATAATTCTAATAAATAAACAGATATTAAGCTGAAACCTGACGAAATCGACAGGATGTCAGACAATACATATTGCGTATTTATTCCGGCTCCTTCAGTACTGAGTTTCAATCATGTCAACATTGCAATTCTTCCCTCAAGGTTTGATTAATTAATGTACAATGGTATCTTCTAATCCCATCTTCTCAAGATTTCTGCTATTATGCCAAACTTAAGAAACTATTATATATATTGAAATAACATATATTTCCATGAGTTCACTTTAATTATGGATCTAAAAAGATAGCAATTTGTGTAGATTTTCTTTTTCTCATTTTTTACGTATGCAAATAATTAGCATGTATGAAGCTCCAGCATGGCTGCAGTCTAAGGAATAAATAATTAAAATATGTGTTTAAAGTATCAATTTTCCATGACACTCCAAATTATTGCAAGAGTTCATTAATGCTTTTCTTGATGACTTCTCTAACTTTTATTTTATCAATGTATTCTTATACACTGGAGAGATTGCTCGAAAGACGCCTTATTTAAATCGGTTGTAAATATTTATAAAACTACTGTTTGCAGATTGACAATATAAAATAAGATCGTCAGTTCTCTCTGCAGCACTTTAACATAAGATTTAAACCCAATTGGTCATCCGCTACTTTCATATGACCAAAGTATTATCACAGCAAGTTGTTCCGTTTGGCGATACTATTGATAAAGTATTCTCACGAATGTGGTGATTTCAGTTAACCCTCAAACCCATGTAGGCATGTAATGTATGTTGAAGAAATTATTCTTCGTAAACAATTGGCAGAAAATTGGGATCTTTTTTAAAACGGGGGCCACATTTTTCATTAACGAAACACTTTGAAACTTGCAACACTGGTAGAATGTGTCATATAACACATCTTTTTCTCTTAGTCTTCTTAAAAAAAAAAAATCCATAAGTTGTCGTATTTCTGTAATTTCAACCAATCACTGACGTCCATTCAGCCGATATACATTAAGTGCCGACTACATAAACAAACGATTCTGAAACAATTAACCCTAACCCTAACCCTAACCCTAACCCTAGGGTTAGGGTTAGGGTTAGGGTTAGGGTTAGGGTTAGGGTTAGGGTTAGGGTTAGGGTTAGGGTTAAAGCAAATTTAAAATGAAAAAAGCAAAGAAAACGAAGGTACGGAGATTAAATACGCTTTGCATCGCTTAATCAGCCAAAGGAGTAAATATAAACAACTGAATACTTGTCAGTGATTGGTTGAAATTATCGAAGTAAGACAATTGTTTACATGAAATAAATTCGAATACAAAAATATTTTTCTGTTCTATAACACAAAATAGATAAGTATACGAAGTTTGAAAGTCTTTCCGTACCAAAAACACTACATAAAACATTAATGAAAAATGTGGCCCCCGTTTTAAAATAGATCCGAAAATTGAAACGAAATATATAACATATAACGTGAATCAACCGTAAACCCCATGGTGTTTAGCTTTTCTGCGGGTATGTTTGGAAATAATCAAGAAGTTGTCAATATAATAGTATTGTGATGTGTTATTTCTCTACATAATATCTATCATAATATATCATATACTATATTCTTGAAGACTCGAACATAATGATGCAAAAACCTACAACTGACTTAACAATATCTATAACTTGGGCATCTGTATAAGTGATAACAATGATTATGATGTATGTTGTTCTATGGGAACTACCTTCATTCAAATAGCATGAAGGAAATGCTTTTGATTCAGCTCATAGGACTAATAAAGAAGTAAAGATTAATGATGATAATGCACTTCACAATATACAGTCCATAAACCGTGATAATATATACATGCAAAGTCATTGAATGTGCACTTATCGTGCTTGGAGGGTGCATCGTCCATAATGCAATGTTATTTATAAATTTAACGTTACCACAACACGGAGAAACGTCGCCAGAATTTACATTCCTGACGCGATCGACTTTAAGCGCCTTTGCCTTGCACAGTTGCGCTTGTTTTCAAATATTACTAGAAATCCGTCTATAATTTTTGCCACCCATATCTACCAACGCAAAGCTGACAGAATCCTCTATAAACTTTTCTGCTCCATAATTTGTAGAGGAATTCTGTAAACGGGAAAAAGGCAAATTTTAAACTTGTGTCGACCTAAATACCACAGTACATTACAGTAGAAGTAATTCGGCTCTTACGTTACTCTGACGTAATCACCATGTGTCACCTTAAACATTAGGAAGCGTTATCTCATTCCTATAAATATTTACGTTTTGGCTGTACAAAAATTGCCTCCCTTTCTAATGTAATCTTCCCAATAATAATTCCTCCTTCACAACTGTACTTTTATGCCGCTAAGTTTAGTCATACTTAAGGGTGTCTCGTCTTTTGCCTTGTGTTCACCAGCAGGATTTAATTTACCTCCCTCATATTTTGACATGTGTCTTCTTTTCAACAGACATAATGTTAGTATAATCATTATATTTGCTTCAGATTTATTGTTATCTCCCTGATTGACTTAGAGTTGCAGCATACTACGTCCCGGCTCACATTTAAATCTAATCGGGAAACTAATTTGAGAAAATAACGGCGCGTAAAGGGATGCAAGTGGGGGAGATTGTAACGGAGAAATAAGTATAAACAATAATAGAATCGAAAATCTTTGTGTGAAAAAAAGATTTGAAAATAGAGAATATAATGGATATTGCAAATTATTAAAAGAAATATAATAGAAGTCAAAAGAGGGTTAAAAGTGAGGTTTAAATTAAAGATTAAAGGCTATAGATGGTATTAAATAAACTAAATGTATAAAATTACACTAATAAAAAAGTTCAAACTTAAAACAGGAAATTAAAACGACTGTGGGGAGAGAAATTGAGTGGGAGAGAGAGGAGGAGAAAGAAACAAAGAAGGAATAATTATAAAAAAAAAATACTCGATGCAGAGGGCTGAAGAGATGATCTAATACAGACACGCACACACATCCACATATATGTATACATGTATATGTGTGTGTGTTTGTGTGTGTTTGTGTGTGTGTGTGTGTGTGTGTGTGTGTGTGTGTGTGTGTGTGTGTGTGTGTGTGTGTGTGTGTGTGTGTAAATTCGATGTTGTCATATTTTGAAGATTACGGTGGAATGGTAGAACGAAGATCAAAGGTTGATGGCTAGAAGATATCGACTTAACAGAGGGTGAGAAAAAGTATCAGCAACGGGAAATTAACAAGGGTAATATAAACCCTGTAAAAAGACGAAGATACAGTAAAAGGTATGAGCCAAAAAAATAAGTAGAAATAAATATACACATAAAGCTATACATAATAATACTTTAACACAAAAAAATACGTACAAATGTACATGTGTATGCATATATACATAAATACGCACACATAAACCCACCACACCAATATGTGTGCATGTGTGTGTGTATACATGCCTATACGCACATACATGTGAACTTATTTACACCCACAAATATAACAATGTAGAATAGTTAAACATAATAAATATAGAATGTTTGTTCATGACCGCTTTAATGTGGCTGTCCTCTATATTCTAAGAGATGACGATACAGCTTTTAAACCGAGGAAGACATCTCCAGCAGGTTTATTCAGTGCGCTTCTCGCACTCGATATTTATTACAAGCCTGGCACAACTCCTACCCTTGTAGCTCTGAGAGCAACTGACCGCGTGGTTTCTATTTGCATTGGATCTCCTCGGTGGTGGGTACTCGTTTGGTAGGCATGGCAGCTATTTAACTTCGCTTACGTTATGTATAGAATAGTGTCATACACTCACTGATTTTGTGACAAGGAAAATAATCCGTTTAAAAATCTCTGTACGACATGTCAGCAGTATACGAACCAAAAAGTATTGTTTGTGGTCACAAATGGTATTATGTATGTCATTTAAGACAACGATACTGCCATTTGATATAGAATAATAAGTTAATTACTTTACGACAGAAATACGTGGAGCGATATTTAAACAAACGGCGCGGTACGAAGCTAGAGAACAAGACACAAACCCAAGTTGCTACACACATTAGGATTGAACCCAGAACCATGTGGTTGTGAAGCAAGCTTTTTACCACACAGCTACACACACAAACACATGCACACATACACACACGCACACATACAAACTGAATCACAAGAGAAACATTGCACACATACTAAAAAGGAACCGGTTTATTAACAGACTACTATAGCATTGATTGAAGAGTGATAATTAAGAAACCATTCTTTCCTAATAGAATGTCGTTTTCTGAAATATGCTTGATGTCGCACGGCGTCACGTGAAGAAGGGATGTCCTGGATCCAAAAGGTGAACTCAATATCTCGTGTGACCACCTTTAGTGTTGATTGTCTTCTGTATATTGAATGCACCAACCGATAGATGAAGGCCATGGGCGTAGCAGCATTCACACTTGCAGTGAGTTGTACTGCGGCCTTGGAAGAATATAATTTAGCCTTCTTTGGATTTCGCCCCACAGATGCTCTATGGGGTTCAAGTCCGGACTTAGGGCAAACCATAGCAGTGTCTAGTTGTTATGCAGTTGGAGGAAGACTGTTGTCAAACTGGCAGTATGGGCACGGGCGCTACCGTGTTGGAACACGTGATTCCGATGACGAGCAAAGTATGACACAGTGTGAGCCCTCAAAAGTTGGTCGATGTACCGAGCAGCTGTTACTCTTTGGCCGATGTTTTGGAAGCCTACCGGTACATGTTTCTGGCTGAGTGCAATTCCGCCCCCAATAACGATGCTCTTGTCCTCCCCATGAATCTCTCTCCATAATACAGCCATCGGGATGATGTTCACTCTTTCCTCTCCAAACCCTAGCTCTACCATCTGCTAAAGGAATGTAATATCGACTTTCGTCAGAGAAAACAAGAGCTCTCCACTACTGATATCGCCAGTTCTGATGTTTTTGAGCCCACTGCAGACGTACCCCGTCAATGACGATCTGTTGGCATGGGGCCCATATACGGTCGTCGACAAGACATATTGAAAGTTCTCAGCCAGCAGCAAATTGTCTCAGCACAAATTGGTCTGTGATGAGTCGCTATGATCTGCCTAACTGATTCTGTTGCCCACCGGAATTGGTCCTGCAATTGCTGTAGTTGTAGCTATAGTTGGCTATCTTGACATGCCGTTGTAATCCTCGATCAGCCATGAGTGGACAATCATCCATTCTCTTAGCAAATCAAATATCCGAATACTGCAGTTCAAGTCATTAGCAAAGAACCATGGACGTTTGACCGGCATGGAGACGTCCGACGTCTCGTTCCCTCTGATTTATTAATAAGTCTATGTAGGATCCCATATATATATATATATATATATATATATGGGATCCGACATAGACTTATTAATATAAGCCTTAATTTTATGCTTTATAAATGTGGGTATATGTATCACTTACTGTTTATGTGTTCCTATCAGCATATATGTGCTTAATCGCACACACACACACACACACACACACACACGCATATTCTCAGAGAGAGTGCGTGTGTACGTATGCATATATACATACATATGTGATATGTAACTATGTTTGCGTTTAATGAATATTCAATCGTTTATATATTTCATATGTATATGTATTTATATCGTATTTTTTCCTATACGTTTTACTGTCTCTTTCTTAGTACTTAGTTTATATTGCCCTTTTCAATTTCCTGTTGCGTTTAGCATTTCATTTATTTCTTGCCATCCATTTTGTCGTTCTCACTGAGCCAACGAGCTTTCGTACCCCTCTCCACGATTCCCCCGTATCATTGGATTTTTCATGACATTATATTTTAAAATATATATAGCGTTTAGCGGGTTCTTCAGCCTTTCCTATATCTTACCACATTTATATTTAATCCGCCGTTCTCTACGTGTTTCTATTCTTTCATTTCTATTCTCTTTTTCTCTATATATTTTCAACTTCGTTTCGTTTTTTATTTCTTTGCATTATATTATTTTTTGTTTTGACTTCAACTTAACTCCACATTTTTCTTCCAATTTTCTAATATTTATTTCAATCAATTGCAATACCTATTTCTTGACGTAGTCTATTATATTCTGCAAATGTTACACTTTTTTTCACATTCTCTTTTCGATTCTGCTATTGTTTATAATTATTAATTCATTTTTGTCTGCAGCCACTTGAAGCCACTTATGCACGGATATTTTTTTTTTTACTTTAGTTTCCAAGTCTGATTTAATTGCTTCTTTGTTGAATACGTAACTACAAAATAATATATATAACCAAACTTTAAACTTTATTATATTGTATTACACAAATCTTTCAGGCGTTTGTGTGTGTGTGTGTCTGTTTGTCTTTCTGTCTGACTGTGAGCTTGTGCGCGCAATTGTGCATAAATTGATAGATATGGAATACTTATATATAAAGAAAATAATATATATATATATGTATATATACATATATATGTATGTATATTTGTTTTAAATCTCTGAGCGAGAGATATAGAGTAACACCATCGAAAAGTAATGCTTATATGCCAACAGAATGAGGCAGTCCTATAAAGGACGATATTACTGTTGATTTACCCCCAGGAAAACATCTTTTCTAGCTGGTTATCAACACGCACTTTGTGTCCGTGTAGCAATTAACAACGGGGGATATCGCTCTCATCTCTAGTTTTACCTAATCCTCAAGTACCTCAGGTTTCTGGGTGTGAGACAATCACAGGCTAATGACGAAAACCCTCTCCACTCACAAATGCAATGTATTCTCAAAGCGACGGATAATGATATCATAATGAGTAAAACAATTTGTTTTAGACGTCTGAGCGAGACATGTACGTCAGTTCTACGTAAGGCTCAGTAATTTTATCATTATAAATGTGTACTGTAACTTGCAGTAAAATTCAACGACTGAATTCCTCCCATCTTTGTCACTAATAGCTGCGTTGTACCTCTTCAGGCAAGCACAAAGCCTATAATGCCTGCAAGAGCTATAGCACTCTCACAATCCAGTCGAGGCTCACCTTGTAATTCAATACTGACAAGGCCAAATTCGGAATTCATTAAGGTACCTTAATGTACAGCATCGACCTCAAGTTCTTTCAATTGAAAACCTTGCAGGAGGCCGTTCTGGTCCCTAGTTATCTTATTGTCTCCATTGAATTTATTAACCATCTTGTCCTCCACTTCAGGAATGGAACAAATTTGTGATTATATATGCGATAATAGCAAACATTGTGAATGCGTACCAAGCTCCACACTTCGTGGATAAATATACCTTTTATTTGGCGATTAAGAACGCTACTAACTCCATGACCTACAAACGCCATACATAATATCTTTGGTAATTGATCTTCACATTGCTTGGGAAAACACACAATTGCAATTGTGTATTTCGGTGAGAGGAGGCCTTTTCATTTTTAGTTCCATTGCACTGGACATGATCCAATTGTGCATTCAAGACATATTCATTGCACTATACGGCTGCATTCGCACCTACAGTAGCACTACACAATGTTTCTTTCGGCGATTTAAGTGCTTATGTATACCGATCAATTCACGGAGCTTAAGAGGCTTAAAACAAGTAAAAGTTAATGAAATTTCAATTTCAAGTAATTAGAAATGTCTCACGTGCGTACGTGTATTCTCTATACATGCATGTGTGTGTACCTGTGTGTATGCGTGTGTGTGTGTATATGTATATATATATATATATATAT
>NC_068983.1:126510662-126514190 GCF_001194135.2 Octopus bimaculoides | reverse complement strand
TATATATACACATATTTGTATGTATTTAACTATATACAAGGTGCACAAGATATTTGAAGACATTTATATTTATTAAAAAAAATTCGTCCTATACTAGGACTGCCATGATACGTTGGCAAAAATCTCCAAAGTACTGTTGCTGAATATCTCTCGTTGTGAGATTTACAAATAATAACTTTAAAAAAAAAACATATAAATAACATAACATTATTTCTCAAAAGGTACCCTTCAGGATAAAAAATAAATCCTGCTTTTATAATGTGATTCAATAAAACAATAAAACCACCTTCAGCTTCAACAGCTGCTTCTGTATGAGATCTAAATCTTCTACATGCTCGAATCAAGTTCTCCTGGTTCATTTTGGACATTTATCTGTCAATGACAGCTTTCAGAGAGTTTTTGGTGTTATGGGTGTCTCAACAACACTCCACGTTTAATAGTGCAATGGGTTGAGATCTGGGGAATTAGGAGGCCAAATGCTAGGTGTTATGTGATCATTAAAATGTGTAACCTTCTATTCCTATGTTACTAGTGCCATGTGTGATATGGCAGTCTTACTGAAACGCATATCGCCTTCCATTGCATACACTGTCGCTCGAAGGCTTAATATTTATTTCCAGGATCTCAATGTAGGCGGAAGAGTTAACTCTACGGCCTTGTAGAAAGAATCAAGGCGGCATTGCATTTCCTTCATTGCTGATAGCCTCTAAAACCATGACAGTTACACGAAATGTTGTATGCATAACACACGGAACTTCAAAATTGTCTGCACATAACCATCTGTTATTTCTTCTGTTTGGAAGATTTTGACGTTTGAGAAACCAAATAAACTTTCTATGTGCTAAATTTTTCAGTTTGTTTAAGAGCTTTATAGATATGATGTAATGATTTCCTTTTGCTTTTTCTGACAAATTGACCTTTCATCATCATTTAAGAAATATATCTGATGTCTTGGTTGACGTTTCTAACTGTTCCTTCTGAAACATGGAGATCTTTTGCAATTGGCTTCGTGAAATTTCTGGGACTGCAAACAATGTTGTGTTGAACTTGATGGATAAATTCAGGTGTTTGGATGATTTCAGAGCATTTAGAATGCTTTTGTAGGCTTTGATACTAGTGATACATTTTCATCTTTAGTCCCTGGCACCGTACAAACTCTGTAGACAAAAGTTCTGGCAACTTTTAAAACTCGAGATATTTCTAAATCACTATGCTCAGCATTTATAACCACAATAACAGCATGCCTCTTCCTTTCTTGAGGAAGCTGAGGCTCTGCCATTATTATTTCCTGAAACAAAGATTATACAGGGATAGTAAAAAATGCAGCAATGACCCAAAATAAGTATGTCCTCAAATACTTTATGCACCCTGTATATGAGTATATACACATTCATACACACACACACACACACACACACATATATATATATATATATATATATATATATGCATGTATATATTATGTCTGTACCTATGTACATATGTGCATCTGAGTGTATGGAGGTGTACTTGTGTGTTTCTGTGTGTGTGTGTGTGTATGTGTGTGTGTGTGTGTGTGTGTGTGTGTGTGTGTGTGCTTGTGTGGAAGGTAGGGGTTTTTTGTATGTGGATGCACATCTCTACAGATTGTACCATATGAAAACGTTGGGTAAAAATGCACAATAAGAGAATTGCTACAATGATTAAATACTTTTTATAATATATTACCCGTTTCAAACATTCCCGTGCGGTTTTTTGAGGGTTACAGCTTTTGCCGCAGGACAGAGAAATGGGCTACCATTTTACAAGAGAGAATGGAAAGATATAATTTTTTTTTTCAGTAAGGAATGGCGTGTTGCGTTAAGAGCTGGAATGAGAAGTTAAAACTTTTATTCAAAACACTGCCTTTGAGATATCGATAGGCAAATACATATATAGACTAAGATAGATAGAGAGATGAGTAAATTTCATCTCTTTTATAAGTCAGGGAGTGGACAACATAAATTTTAAGCAAGCTCAAAAGAATATATGTGCTATTCGAGCATTCAATGTAAATCATAAATAATATTTTAATGGGTCGTATAAGGTATATTAAAATACATGCATATACACAGACAAATGCATAGAAATGTAATCGCAAATACAAATATTGTAGAGTTAAATAATACTACATAATTCAAATTTGTTATTCTGCGCTTAAATAGGGAAGCCTAATTTTCTTTAGCAGTTTTAATCAGAACTTTTTGATGACCGTACACATATGGCATGATCCACATATTTCATATGAATATGATTAATAAGCCACGTCTTTCTATTTGAACATTTTGAAAATCAGTGTAAGCTGGGAAACCGGTTAAAGCATTAATTGCAGAATGTCACCAGAAAGTGAGAAATACCTAAACACAGAGAGATAAGCACAGGAAAAAATTAGACATGTTATCTTCTACTTATCACTATATATTTTCCTGTACATACCACTGTATGTTTACGTATTTTTCACTCGTTTGTGATATCTTGTACTTAATATGTAATTATTTTATATTTGTATTTGTCTTGTTTTTATCTCTCGTGTGTTTACGTATTAATTTATAAGTTATAGGCATCTTGAAACAGTCGCCGAGATACGAATTTACATAATTCATTTTTATTTGCCTTATACTATAATCTATATTTTGTGTTCCATGTTAATATACGTCTAAAGCTTAGTTGTGTCCATCTACCGTACTGACATCATAACATATAGATAAAATCCTTATTACAGCCGAACTTGCTCGCAAAATCGCTGGGCCCGGATGAAGTAGTACGAGTCTATATTCCCATCCATTTGAGCACTTCTCTATGTTATCATTTATTCTGTTGCTACGCCTATTCTCTCTTTTTCTCTCTGTCTCAATGTATATATGTACATATATATTTGTTCGTAAGCGTCTGCGTGTGTGTTTGTCTGTGTGTGTGTGTGGAAGTATGTACTTGTGTCTGTCTGGTATCTTCCAAGTCATTTCTAAAACTTCCTTCTTCCACATAAGAAATAAAAATATAATAACCACGTATATAATCTATACAGTATTCATTATAATGTATGATATACACTATCTTGTTGTTCACCTCCCGTGATCTTTAGAGGACTTAATATAATGATGAATTACTACGTAATGGCTTCACATAAAGTTGAAGTGCACTTAACTAACGCCAATCCTTTTGTATATCCACCTACAAGTGTAGAAAATATAACGTCAATACATCACATTTTAATTTTGAATTAATAACATGTATAGCAAAATTATTATTTAATGAGTCAGTAAATGTATATGTCAATGTGACATATATATTTTAGATCATTCAATGGTTGGAGAGGAGACAATTTTAATTTTCCATGAACAAAACAAAACAAATTAGATGATTCTCTAATATCCATTAATTCAGCATTAATGGCTATTTTAATACGTTGTGCCTTGACACTATAATATTAATAATTTCCAACATAAACCATTGCTTTCACAGCTAAACTGTTTACATCACCAGTATATATATATATATATATATATATAT
>NC_068983.1:126505791-126509839 GCF_001194135.2 Octopus bimaculoides | reverse complement strand
AAAGAGGAAGAGAGGAAGTACGAGGGGGAAAAAGAGATACGTAGAAGTAACAGAGGAAGAACGAGAGGGGTAAAGCGAGATACGTAGTAGTAAAGAGGAAGAACGAGAGGGGGAAAATGATAGAGGAAGAGAAAGAGAAAGAGATAGAGTAGCGTCGGAAAATATAAGTTTACGAAAACTACTTACGAATTGGAGACGCTGCGTTCAGTCATGTAAAAACAAATAGTAAATGAGTATATGCATATATACGTACAGGTATGTGCGTACCGACGTCCACCTGTATGTATAGGTGCATATCTGTGTACAGGACATTGCAAACATCCATGAAACAAAGTTATTTAATTGCACACGGGTAGAAATATGGGAGGATACACTGAGGATAAGTAAAATATTTTTTTTATGAATATATATAAACAACTTGCCCTATTTTTATACAAAGTTTATGGCTCAAATTAGTATATGTTCTGAATAGGATTCGATTTATAACAGATAGTCATATGACAAGTCTCACAAATTTTTGTAGGTTCCCCGCTACGTCCGTGTGTTAGTATCAAGCGACAATGTTTAGCGTCGTAAGTTAAGGCTGACACTTTTGACTGAACATTTCCAAACTATCAATGCTCTGAATGATTTCTGTCAAGTGTTTGCGGAGAATGACATATGATGTAGTTTATAACTTTTTTTGTTTCCTGCTACGTTTGCGCGTCAATGTCACATGACATTATATTTGGCACCAAAAAAAAAAAGAAGGCCGACATTGTTGAGTGAACATATTTAGTTATAATCAAGGCACTTCATTCTGTGAATAGTTATTTGTGTATGTACTCTGTTAAAGTTTGTTAATTCTTGGCTTGTGCATTTGTATGATAGCATCTTCCTTGTTTATCCATGATTCATCAGTGGTATTCGCTGAACATATGTAGAGTAGGAAGACCTGGAATCAGGGAGATTTATCTTTTCACATATATCTCTGTGACCACTCAGTGGAATCTGTTTAGAGACCATAGTACTATTCAAAACGTATATTAATTTGAGTGATGAACTGCCGTTAGAAATAGGGCAAGCTTCAAACCCTAGTCACAAGCGAGACAGCTGCGACATAAGACACGTCTTTCTATTTGAATATTTTCAAAATCAGTGTAAGCTGTGAAACCAGTTAAAGCATAAAGTGCAAGATATCACCAACAAGTGAAAACTACCTAAACACACAGAGATAAGCACAGGACAAAATTAGGCATTTTATCCGGTACTTATCTCAATATTTTTTCCTGTACATATCACTGTGTGTTTACGTATTTTTCACTCGCTGCTGATGTCCTGTACTTAATGTGTATTTTTGATTATATACAAAAGAACACCACACAACCTTTGTCAACAGTAAGTTCTTACAGTTATATATTTATATAAACATTATCAATCACATACACTTAGCGTGTAATCTATGTGTACTTGGCAGTAGATTGCGATTTGATGATTTGGAGAATACTTTCCCCAAAAGCCGAGTGTTATTACAACCGGAAATCAATAGGCAGGTAAGGTAACGTACCACTAATCCCATGTAGGACAATAGGCATACGTGTTTGGACATTTATGAGGCAAATCAGAATCAGGTACCCGAACAGGAAATGTGATGAATCATTTCGCCGGTCCATGAATCGGATCTCTCTGGGACTTTCAGGTGTCATAATATGAGGAACTTTGAGACAGTATTCTCCACTCACCAAATCGCAATCTACCGGCAAATACACAACGCGTGTGCCTAACTTCTGTTCATACCTAAACGCTGCTTCGCGTTAAGACTTCGTTGTTTACCACGATCGGGCGATCTACTAGTGCAAATCAGTCTACGAGTTGACTGATTTATATATAAAGTTACGACTTTATTACATTCGTTCAGACTTGCATCCCTTTTTTATATCTCATTGACAAGAGTCAAAGAACTCGAAACATCAATGTCTGGAATTCATAAGAGATAGTGATACCGAACGAGCTGAGTGTTTTCACACCGTTTTACCATAAGGCTCTTAATGTATCGCAACATATGTTTCTACACCACACACCATCATTAGGTTAGATTGTTTCATATTCATATGACATCATTTAAAGTTACTGTTAATAATAATGTATTTAAATATTTTCGTAGTTCCGCCTCATTAGCGGACGCTTCGTCGCCAGTGCATTACTAAAATTTTATTAGCCAGCTTTACTGACCTTATGGAAACTCACTATTTTTCACCAAACACGTAATTTCATTATATTTGTGGGTGTGGTTTACGACTAGCGAAAGAAATAAAAAAAAACAAGGAAACAGACCACGACAGTGACTAGTGTGTGTTGGTAATGAAGAAAATAAACATGGACAGAAACAAAAGGTCTTTGCAACATTTTCAAGTCAAAAATGATTTAAAAAAGGGCAAAAAAAGAAAAGATAGTATTCATATCAAAGCGACATCCTCTGCTACATTTGTCGGTTATGGTCATGTAGGCCTCTTTAACAGCCATCGCTGCTTAGATTGAAATCAAGATAATAACGAACCACCGGCTATTACAAAGTCTCTAATTTCCTCTTCTCTTGAACATTCACTCCCAATTTCAAGATAAGGAGACGTAAATCTTTGAATGTCAATTAAAATACAGTTCATTTTCAGTATTCAATAGGATCTACAGGCGGAATTTAATTTCCTTATCAAACCCTACTTTCAAACTGACGACGTTTCTGTCTTAGGAACACAGCAATAAATAATATATTCCAGTTGATCATAATATATGACTTATGTGAATGTTTTCTTCTTTTATCTTCTCATTCTGCATTTTTGCATCTATTCCTCCACCTCATTCTACTTTCCACTTTGTAATTGTAATTTCCCCGTTTAATTCATTTCTACTTTGATAAACAGAATTATCGTTCCAAGTTGCCCACAATTACAGCTTTAACTAGCGACATATTCATCTTGAAATTCCTGTTCGTCTTTCGATTTTCAAAATGTCCTTTATACTGCAAGCCGAACCTTCACTACAATTATTCCTACAAGGCTGACATATACACCTGAGAAGGGTTTCATTTACCGTGTTTTTTTTTTCCCATAACATATTCAACCATTATTAACGACCATAATTTATTTCTATTACATTTTATCTTCCAATATGCTTATCATTCTGATTTTATAGTGCCTGATTTTATAATGCTTGATTTTATAATTTCTATTCAATCATTCTCCGTTGTACTCAACATTGCACATTTCCACTAACGTTGTCCAAACAACCGTATTTTAATGAATTTTTCTACTAACTTATCCTCACCATGTCTAATTTCTCATTCATTCCATATTTTTAAAACAGACTTTTATTTTGCATCATATTATCTACACCGTTCACAGTCCACACTGCTACCAGTCCATACCGCTACCAGTCCACATCGCAACCATCCATTTCCTCAGTTTTCTTCCTGGTTATAACTAGAGCACCACTCAAAAATTTGAACTTTAACTTACTCACCGAGAGAATCAATTCCATTTCACATTTTATTGAAGTGCTATATCAACGTGCTAGAAGAATGTGTTCTTTTTATTTGTATCCTCATATTTTGTACTTCAATTTTTGTATTACATATTAACTTCTAATATGCTTATCATTTTGTTGCCTATATCCCCTACACCATTTCATTTTAATTTTTCTTCACCTTTCTTTTACTTTTATAATTATTAACATTACCAACTTTACTTTTATATATTCTACATTATTACTATCAGAATTATCAATAATTCTGTACCACTTCTGTCTGTTTCTTCCATCAGGCTATTTTTGTGTTTACAATATATATAGTAGCGATGATAATAATAATACTGATAATTCTTAAAGGCGGTGATGTTAATAATTATAGAAGCCAAAATAAGCAAAACAAAAATTCGAATGAAATGGTGCAGGGAAAATAAGCAACAGAATGATAAGCATATTTGAAGATAAAATGTAATAGAAATAGATATGTGCGTTTGTGGGTATAAATACATACACACATATACATACATACGTACATATATATATATATATA
>NC_068983.1:126502911-126504895 GCF_001194135.2 Octopus bimaculoides | reverse complement strand
TAGAGAAAAATTTGTAGTTTAGAATCAGTAGTTCTTTGACTGCTATTTCAAAATTTTCAGTATGTTGGAGAAGCAACTCAATTGCTAATCCCTGTATATTTATGATGATAAATGGTCTTACCGATAAAGGTTTTTTTCATACTGAACTACTTGGCAAAATTGTTAATTATTAATTCTATTATTAATTGACGATTCCCTGCCCTTATTCTTGTATATATATATATATATATATATATATATATAATTCATTCTGTGAGTATACACACACATACACATATGTCATATATGTATCGAACACACATACGCACTATATGTTCACCTTTTTTGCCGGCTGGTCGGATGCGATTTGAGGTGTTACAGATGACACTATCCGGTGTTAAAACCTCTAAAAGTCACTCATAGTCAGGCAAAAGAGCTAACCCTAACTCTCTCAGGTGTTTCAAAAACGGGCGCTTTTAGAGAGACGTCACTAACGCCTCATAAGCAGCTGACCAGCGATCAGTTAAATACATAGATTGGGTATGCGCAGTGGCGGATCTACATTACTGGGGCGCTAAAACTTAAAATATCACGGGGGTGTCTTTACAACCAAGCAACAGTACGGTAACATCCAGCAAGGTTCAAATAGTTTTCGTCCCTTTACAAGGAACTCGAGCTTGACGCGTTGATAGCCCAAATGGTAGAGTTGTGACGTGGAATCCTTAAAAATGAGTCTGAAGAGAGCCCTCTTTCCACGAAAAACGAGATGTGGGTAATCACTGATATCTTTGTTCATATAGATGTTCTATGATAGATCACTAAAAATATTTTCTAGGCTATGCCTTATACTTCTACAGTTATGGGTGTTGAAAACTATGGAAGCATTATATACGTGCATTATGCATCATTGAAATACATACGAAAATACAAAATACTCTTTTTTCTGGGGTTTTTTTGGGGTTTTTTTTGTAGCAAAAGTTCTACCATTCCAACGGGCTTTTTCATTGTGTTTACTTTCTTCTGCCCAAATTGTATTCCAAAATTCCTGCACTTCTTCCTTTCATAAGACAGACTTTACTGTAACTGGTATTTTCCTATCTTCCTATAAAAAATGATTTGGTTTATTTTGGAAGATGTTCTCATCTTTCAAAAATCTTGCACGATTTTCATTCCATGTACTTGATGGTTTCTGTGGTGGTTTCAATGTCAAATATAGTTTTCATATCATGTTTCTTCTTTAATATTTGGATTGATTTTCGTTTGATAGTCTTGTCAAACTTAAGGTATTTTAAATATACTGTCTGACCTAAGTAGCTGAATTTGGTCTTGAATACGCTCTTGCCAAGAAGGCTTTTTGTCGGAATGTTTCCTTTTCTAATCTTTTCGTGAAATGCAAACCAGATTAGTCGACGCCTAATCTGGTTTGTATTTGGCTTTGGTATCATTGAGGCATGACGAGTTTGAATGTTGACATTAGGGGACGGATCTGTCTGTTTAGGGTTAATACTCTTATTTTTATCATGTACTTTTACTGCACTATCGAGTATATCTCTGTGTCCCTTTGGTATGTGCTGTAGTTTGTTGTGGTATTCTTATTTTCTAAGTGTTTTACATAGGATTTGTGCGGTGGTTAGTAACGTTATATGTTGTATGTCATATATACTTGTTAGTTCTGGTGTTTTATTATGTATTTGTCTGAATATTTTTATCATAACTTATGCGTCGACTATGATAGCAATTGTTTCTGTTTTTAGATTCCACATACGATTTATCTCTGTTTCCAGATCTTTGTATTTGAAAAGTTTCTCCGTTTATTTTAGAGAAACATTTTCCTCTGGCGGTACTAATATATCGATTAGAAAGCACATTATTATTATTATTATTATTATTATTATTATTATTATTATTATTATTATTATTATTATTATTATTATTATTATTATTATTATTATTATTATTAATAATAATAATAATAATAATAATAATAATAATAATAATAATAATA
>NC_068983.1:126496368-126501049 GCF_001194135.2 Octopus bimaculoides | reverse complement strand
ATTATTATTATTATTATTATTATTATTATTATTATTATTATTATTATTATTATTATTATTATTATTATTATTATTATACACACAACAGATTAGACTTTCGAAACAAAAAAATCTTAACACTGGGCTTCAACCAGCATTCCTAGCTGCCAGGAATCCTCCAAAATAACCTAACTGTGCCAAATAGCACTTTTCTGGAGCTGTAACTACTGGGATACATTTTACCTCCATTTTCCATAGTTTTTCTAATTCAATGGCTAAGTCCTGGTACTTTGCTATTTTTGCTATAACTCTCATATTGACATTTTCATCATTTGGGACTGTAAAGTCAATTATCTGGCACTTTCTGTTCTCTATCTACTATTACTAAATGAGGCGGTCTCGCTTCTATTACTCACTGAGTCTGGATGTTAAATTCCCTCAACATATCATATTTCTTCATTCTAGTACTTAATAAGTTCATATTCAAACCATTCATCAGAATGGTCAAGTCCTAGCTTTCTACATAATTTCCAGTGGGTTACTCTCCCTAGGTAGACACGTATTTTCTTGTATTCTATATGTGCCAGCATGCTACATTCACTTAGTATATGAGTAACACTTTCCTATTTTGACTTGCATAGCCTACAGTGGGAATCTATTTGGTTTTTGTCTATCTTGGCTTTTATTCAATTAGTCCATAATGCTTAATCTTGTGTATCTACTAAGAATCGTTCTGTCTCCCTCTTCAGCCTTCCTTTTTGCAAACGTAACCATTCTCACTACTACTATTTCTCGCAGGTATCATATATAGCATATGTGGCACACCTTGTCCACTAACACTAGGTTCGGTCTGTTATGCTCTAGTCCCTAATCTGTTGGGATTGAGAAATCCCAGACGATTTTGCTAGTCTCCGACTCTGCTACTCTCTGCGGTTGGTACTCATACCACGTTTTGCCTCTATCTCGCCTCCAGCTTTCGCACAGCTTCCAATGGAGTACTTTCGCTTCTTTGATCGTGTCGCCACAGCTTGTAGCGATTTTGGACAAGTCCAGGGCATTCGTTCGTGATATGGGTAATGGTTTCATCCACGCTATTGCTGAAGCGGCACAGCGGAGACACTTGTTCATTTCTTCGGTTCAACCTCCATTTCGCGGTCAGAGCTTGGTCTTGCGCTGCGAATACAGAGCTGTCGGTCCCTTTTTAGGGTCCATTTCCTCAACCAATCAAACGTATTTTTTCCACGAACACCTGTTGTGGCTACATGGAATTGATTGTGCAGCCCCTTCTTGCATATTTCTTGCATATTTCCTTCTTGTAGTTCTTCTTTTTTCCCTATTGTTTTGCTCATAAAATTCCCTCGTCCTTAGCTGTGACTAGCAAGGTTTCCTAATTTTGGATTAGGTATGTCATGAAACCCTCGATTTCGATACGCATGAAGTCTTCCACACTTATCAATTTGATTCCGCCATTTGCTCTCTTCATGTATAGGCGTTTAGTGCTTGCATGTGGATGATGGGATCCATACATCGGTAGGGGCTTTCCTGGCTTCCTATTCATCTCCTTTAGCTCTTCCACTGTCCACTTCAGGATTCTAGTACCATACTGTACTACTGCGATTGCGTGCGAGTTTATTGCCGAGATTATGTTTCTAGCATTCAGTTTTGCACTCAATATTTCTCTCACTCGACACATGCACTCTCTTTTTTGTCTTTTCCTTTATGTCGTGTTGTTCGATTCCCTCTGCCTCAAGTATTTCCAGGTACTTATGGTTGGATTGTGGTTGAATTGCGTTCATCATCTTACCACTTGTCAAATATATGCTTTCTGTCCTGAAATGCTCTCCTCCTCTCATCACCACCGTAGCGTATTTTGAGAGTACAAACTCTACTTTAATATCATTGGATACAAACTGCACAGACTGGACTAGGCTGTCCAGTTCTGCCTCAGTATTTTGTTAATAAGAGTGGGTCTGAATTTCTTAATAAAGTCCTTTTCTTTGCGTTTTCTCTCAAGTTCCTTCAGGTTGTAAAGTTTATGGAATGGAAATATCATAAAAGTTTCACGACCACATGTTGCCAGATGGTTACTCAGTGGTATTTGGCGGACTTCTGGGTTTTTAATCTGTTGTTGATGAACACGTGAGCGTTCCGATAGTGCATTACCTGTCTGGCTAACTTACAGCTCTTCAGAATTAGGGCATTTGATGCATTAGATTAGATTTCTACTTTTGCAGTTCATGTTCGCATTGGTGAATATTTTCCCTGTTTTTGTGTTCATATATGGGCCGGTATGGATTGATCGGCATGTACCGCATCGGCTATCATTGCATTTGGACACAGTGAATGTTTGATTCTTGTTGCTGAGGTCAAACCTTGCCTTTGTTAATAGCTTTTTCAAGTTTTTAGGTTGTCGCTTACTGAGAGTTATACTTTGATCTGTAATGATATTTCTAAATTCCTTACTTTGTGCAAGGATAGGTAAGTTCGCTTTAGCGATACTGAAGATGATCTGGTGGCATGGATTTTGTGTCACTATAAATGGTATTCATTTCCTAGTCCGGAAATGTTAAAATTCTTGGAGGTGAAATGCTTCTTGTTACATTTAAAACGACCAAATAGCTGCAAATTCTAGGAAATAGAATCATGTAGTTTCAGATCAATGATATTGTTCTCAAATCGGATTTTATGATAAATATCCGATGCAGAAAATTATGGTGAAGTAGACAACAATATCAGTTTGGTTTTTGAATTTTCAAATATGTTCCTGTGATTTTTGATAAATTCAGTGTCGTATTTCATCGTAAACACCTGGCGATACTTCTGTTTAATATAATTAAGATCGCAGTTGATTTATTCACTTTCGTTTACATAAGTAAAATCATAAGATTCAACTTGAACGTCGTAACATCACAAGGTGAAGAACATAGGTTGGTGTTTGTAGACTGGCGCATGTGTTTGTTTGTAGTCCTCTTTATTCTGCATAACTACCAATCGTACGATTTCAGATTAGTAAAAATTAAACAGGAATTTCCTTCCTACTATTACTCATAATTTCATAGAACTGGGAAATATGACGGAGAGGGATATGAGAGGGAACGAAAACGAATTACACCTTGATCCTGTTTATGCAGATATTTAGCAAAATTAGAGTTGCAATCGTTCACTTTTACAAGCAGGTATTCTCGTCTCACTACATATCAGCAATCTCAACGTCTATGAAGATATTTGCAATCTTAGAAACTAAATAGAGATCAAAAAGCATATCTGCTACTATCGTCTCAACACACTGCAATTACTGACCAATCTATAAGCAACACTTAAGCGAAAACTGAATATTGGTGTTCTAAAGCAGCGTTCGTAACACGAAGCATAATTGCTACTAAGACAAGAATTGACTCAATGACCCACAATAACGTAGTTTTCTCCAGTAGTTTGAATGAACAGATATAAATATTTTGAAGGTGCTTTCCTGGAATGCCATTCAATACTTCTACTCTCAATTCATCGGCTCTATCACCTAAAGTACTTTAATATTTGCCGATTTAAAATTCATACCACAAAATGTATTTTCCAGTAAGTAATCAAAATACGTGTCGCCTGATAATTGAAAATGTTGAAGAGAAGTTCAGTTACACGTTCCTTCCAAAGCCACTTGATACTTCTGAGTTTGTTAATGAGGTTAAAGTAAATATTTGCATAAAAGGCGAATGTAATTTAAGTACTGAATTGTATAATATATAGAATATTCTAGTCTCCTTTATCATACATTTCCTTTGCAGAAATATTTGATCATCCGTAGTTTGTAATATACTATAGCTATTACTGTGCACTTGTATTATGCAAATAAAATACTTCTCAGCAAATGATTGAATTTGCAAGTCCTAAACTAAGGCTAACATTTGGATAGAGTGCTGAGTTATCCTATTTATATGTTGATTGAATTTTAAATGATGTACAAGTAAAATTATAGAGCTGTGATTTATATTCACAATTCCAAACGGACCATATTATTCCTATGTGCTGTGTTGCCTTCAATATCATGATTTACAGATAACAAAATTTACTAACGTTTCATGTTTTGAATATTTTGTGTCGCATGGCGCGATATACGAAGTGTTTCTTGGAATATTGAAATCCAATGGGATATACCTCGAGAAAATAAACAAGTACTGTACAAATATGCCTCATGCATGCTCTCAATGCTCTTCCAAGGTTGTAGCAATAGAAATCCAAGCGCCACTTTATTTCATTTTCTTCCTTGACTTTTCGAGAAATGAAGAAACTACAGAGAAATGATGACTGTTGAAAGACTTGTTACAGAAAACACGTTTCGTGCTACACCTATATTTTAAGTTACAAATAATATGCTGCGTTTTTGTCACGTATACAAAATAACAGGAACCAGAAGGGTTCTGTTCTTTGTGAGAAGAATAGCTAAAGGTTTTCCAAATTTTTGCATTATAATTTAGTAAAATGTTTCTTATCAATTTCATTCCTGCAAATTGAACAACTCTCAACGGAACCGCAGTAGACATTTGTCGTTATATAAAGACATTTTGATACAACTTAACTGGAGCCACTCAGTAATTGTTTTACTCAGTGCTCTCCCCTTAAGAGAGTTGCTGCTCCTCGAGATACACGTATCTCTCTCTCTCTCTCTCTCTCTCTCTCTCTCTCTCTCTCTCTCTCTCTCTCTCTCTCT
>NC_068983.1:126495309-126496358 GCF_001194135.2 Octopus bimaculoides | reverse complement strand
TATATATATATATATAAACGATAGAGACTTCCAACACGATCGATTTTTATTCCATTTATTTAATTATTTACCATTCGATGTCAACATTTCAGTGCTCAACTCTATCCAGCGACTGATCCGTTGGATGTCTGATGTTTGGCACTTCCTCAGGAATGGCTTCCATTAGAACAAATGACCAAAAACCACAATTATCTATCAGAACAGATTATTAAAAATTATTTAACTATACCGTTCTTCCGCCATGCTGTCTTGGTTGTGTTTTTATTATGATATACAAGGGAGGTAACTCCTTAATCTTTCCTATTGTTATCGCTCTCCTGTGAATGTCTACTAGATTAATTTATTTTTTAATTTATTTATTTATTAATTTATTAATTTATTTATTAATGACTATTGATTATCCCCGATAGGTAGATTACTTATGTTACCCCTGGGAGGCTATCGTTGCTATTATTTTATTTTACATTAATACTGTGTCTCATTATTGGGCTAAGAGAATTTTATCCAGAAATCATTGCTCCTAGGAATCTTTTCAGCCTCCATCACTGATATATTCAATAATATTTCAATATATTATCATTATTTGCTATTACCATTATATTCTATGGGTTTTATACTAAGATTTGAACCTCATCTTTTCTTACTAAAATCCCCAGTAACTGTTATGCCAGCTGGAGGAGATGTCCTCCTGGGGCTAAAAGCAACAGTAACATCCACCCCTAGGGGTCAGCTACACTTAAGTGGCAATATACTTCACTTTATCGTGCAGTTACTGTTAATACTTCATTTAGAGAATTAACATTGCTTGTTTTCACCTTTTCGATATCAGTGAAGAATTTCACTGGAAAAGTATACATAAGATTGCCAAGAATTTATCTCTCTCATCAAAGATCAGTGGCTATCGGACGTTGACGAAGGGAATTAACCCTGAAACCCGGGTCCGTTCGTGTTACAGATCATGATGAGAGGGATAACTTCCCTTGGCAAACAGGACACAGTAGTGTGTCGATAAGCCAGCTGGAGGAGATGTCCTCCTGGGGCTAAAAGCA
>NC_068983.1:126493055-126494196 GCF_001194135.2 Octopus bimaculoides | reverse complement strand
ATATATATATATATATATACACATACATACATGTACATATACGCATGTACATACATATACACAAATACTATAGCAACCCTTATGCTAATGCTATGATTGGACTCTATACCGTGTCATCTAAGCCCTATTTTATAGGGCCCTTGCTCCTATTCTTACATATTTGGTGTGATCTGTCTATGTGCTAACTGCTATGACTAGATTCTCTGTGACACCCTCTCATATCCCAAATTTATTTAAACCAACGAAAAGTGCTCCTTATGATGTGTGTACATTTCAGAGCATTATTCGTTAATTTGTTAATCAGTTTACCCTTAGAGAAGAGTAAACAGTTGAGTTCTGTCGTACAGAGCGAACAGTACTTTCTTCCTCTCTCGTATGGCATTGATCTTGCTTCTATGGACCATTCTAACGAATACGGCTTATTATTTTCTTTCAGTTCCCAGATGTATTTGCTAAGTCTAGTGCTTGCTATTTTCCTTCTATCTCTAAACGTCGTGAAGTGATTAGAAATTTTCCTACATACCTGTCCTGATGTGCAACCAATATATTTCGCGGTGCCTGTTTGGGTCTTTGCCTTACATTGATATACTATATTTTTGACTTTCGCGTTGGGTCCTTCAAATTTTAATCTCCTAGGGTTTACCTCATTTACTGTGATTATGTTCTTACTCTTACAGTCCTTACCCCTATTATTAATAGTACCTCCATTATTATTATTACTATTATTATTTTTATTATTATTATTATTATTATTATTATTATTATTATTATTATTATTATTATTATTATTATTATTATTATTATTATTATTATTATTATCATCCTTGTTATTATCATTCTTCTTCTTATTATTATTGCTATTCATATCATTGTTCAAATTCTCATTCCCCACTGTTTCTTTAGGCTTAAGTATTTTAAGGTTATGCGCTGCTATTATTTGTGCTATGTTCCTAGTATTTGAAAACCCAAACCTAATTATGTGCGTATGGAATAGAAATCGATCGTGTTGGAAGTGTCTATCGTTTTTAAATATACAAATTTGAAACTTTGGAAATATAAACAATGAGAACGATTCTTAAGGAATCTAATCAATGATCCTTTGGGATGAAGTCTTATGCTATATTGGTAACGATTACAAAAT
>NC_068983.1:126487611-126492356 GCF_001194135.2 Octopus bimaculoides | reverse complement strand
CCTCAAAGACCCACATTGTTCTGGCCGTCCAGTTGGGTTCGATGAAGAGCGATTAAACCAACTTTTGCACGAAAATTCTCGTCAAATGACAAGCGAACTGACAGAGAAAATGGAATGCTCTCACACTGCTATAGAGAAGCATCTTCACTTGATGGGCAGGGTTCAGTAGTTTGGAGCATGGATTCCGCATGCTTTAAGTGACAACAACAAAAACCAACGAGCCACAATCTCCGCTGGCTTGCTAGCTCGTCACTGCTCAACTCATGGTCACAAGCAACGATTTCTTTATGGGATCGTTACTGTAAGTATGAGAATCACACTGATTTTGAACAGTGATAATGAATCTCTAAATGCTGGAGATGTAAAAGTATCACGTTGCATTTTCCAGGATGACTTACTATCACCACTCATCTTTTGTCTAATCTAAATACCTCTCTCAAAATTGCTGAATGATGCACAGTACAGTTATAAAATGTTTGATAAAAATATAAATAATCTCATTTATAAAGATGATTTAAAGCTCTTTGCAAAACATGAACAACAACTCAAGGGCTTACTAGCGATTGTTAACCAATTTAGTGATGACGTCAGGATGCAATTTGCCCTCGATAAATGTGCAAAAGGTACATTTATCAAAGGAAAAATGACAGAAACATCCAACGTCAACCTTGACCAGCAGAATGTCATAAAAGAGTTAGAACCAGGGGAGAGCTACAAATACCTAAGGGTACTTGAAAAGGCAGAAGACGATGTTATCGCAGGGTGAGAACAATACTTAGGACATAGCTGAATGCAAGAAACAGGATCGAAGCGATGAATGTTTTAGCCATACCACTCGTGGCTTAGAGTTTCAATATCATTAAGTGGTCAATTATTGAAATATGCTATCTGGACAGAAAAATACCAAAACCGTTGACAATGCATAGAATGCAACACTCTAAGGCAGGTATAGGACGACTTTATCTGCCAAGAAAAGTGAGGAAGGCTGTGGACTTTTACAACTGGCATTAACAATGAATATTTCCACAATTACTCGAGGCACCTACCTGCAAAACTCTGAGGACTGGATGTTAAAACTTGTCCGAAAACATGAAAACAAGAAAGCATCATACTCTGTAACAAAACGCACAATGGAATATCTAAGTGAATTCTAAATATAACAAATTCTGGAATTAAACATACTAGAAACAAGCGAAGAATTAGCTAAAACTGCTGCCTTAGATATTCTTACAGATACATGGCAAGAAACACCACTCAATGGCAAATACTCAGGGAGCGAATAATGCTGATTTTGACAAAGCCATCCATGGATAATGGCTTGAGGTTTCAAAAGTGAAACAGAAGAGTTTACCATAGCAGCCCAATATCAATGCCTACCTACAAGGAACTACCAGGCCAACATATTAAAGAACGGCAGCTTCTCAACATGCCGTGTATGTCAACAAGAAAGTGAAACTATTGATAATGTTGTCTCTTTGTGCAGTCTTCTTGCGCCTACAGAGTATCTCAACAGGCATGACAGAGCTGCACAATATATTCACTGGGAAATTTGCAAAAACCTGGACTTGCCACATGATAAAAGCGTATGGGAACACAAACCACCTCCAGTGCTTAAAGATGATCATATTTCACTCCTCTGGTCGGCTTGCAGTATACTTATGCGGAAGGAGTTCAATGATTGGATTTTCATTTACGTAGCAATGCCAGCAAACCTGATGCCTATAAGACGGAGGATAAAAAGCAGTGAAGCCACAAACTCCTAGGGCTAGAAGTGAAACACTTTCACGGAGTCTCAAAGCAAAACGTGAAGCCAACTATTGTGGGTGCAGTCGGGTCCATCTCAAAGGAGGCACTAAAAACTGCAAATAATAAACTTCAGAGGAAGTAAAGTTGGGAGCAATTCTTAGACGAGCAAAAATGTATTGCGTATCTAAGCTGCTGGATGGAGTTGAGACGCAACATCGATAACACAGGAGAAGATATGATACATATTACTACTACGACTACAAATAACAATAATGATAACAATAGCAACAACAACAAGGATAATTTCTATTGTAGGCACAAGGCCTGAAATTTGGGGGAGGGAGATAGTCGTTTACATCGACACCAGTACTCAATAATTACTTATTTTATTGACCCTGAAAGAATGAAAAGCAAAGTCAACCTCGGTGGAGCTTGAACTTACATTGTAGCGATGGACGAAATACCGCTAAGCATTTCGTCCAGCATGATAACGATTCTGCCAATTCGCCGCTTTATAATAATAATAATTAGTCTTTCAAAAAATCGTAGATATATAATAATGGCAGGTATATTTTGGTATTAATGTTATATCACTGCTTACGTCGAAGCAGAGTAGATCTGCGACAAGTAATGTTTGGATTTCTTACACTTCTTGTTGTGGATCTTTCTATCAATAAATCCACGGTTGTCAATCAGAAGCAAAGCTACCATACGAAGTTATATCTTAATGATACCAATGAAGATTTGAATGTCAGTTTCACAATATATGTTTTCCAGTGAACTTAACTCGACCCAATTCAAATTTTGAATATGTTTATTGTCCTTTTCTGTACGTAGAAATTGATCGATTATTTTGCTGTACGTAACACCTTGCGCGTATAAACACATGTACAGATACACTGTTAATTCTATGACTACCACATTAATTGAGTTGATTCAAGTGTGTGAAAGATAATGATTTATCTGACATCCATGACTCAAAAAGAAAGAACAGGAAAAAGGAATAGGAAAATATCGTGGAATATTTTTATTAGCATTACCAAATTAAATGATTGCTGTCAACAGAAACGGTTATACGAAACACACCAGTTACGTTTTGTCAGAAATATTGGTGACAATGATTTGAAGTAGTATTTTTGGTATGCATTTTTTTTATTGGACATAGATGAAAAGATTTAACGAAAAGACAAAAAACACTTGACAAAAATAATATATTGTTATATTTGGGGATGGCCATCTTTATTGACCAAATATTCACACACATTGTACCATCCTTCTTCACTTCCGCCTCATTCTTATTCATATTTTTATTTTATAAGAAAAAAGCTGGAGTTGAGAACGAATATATAATACATGTCTTTATTTAGCAAAGAAAAATTTAGCATCCCCAAATATAACGATATCAATTTCAACACACGATTTCACATCAGGAATCTTCCAAAACAAATGCATAAACATAACATCAAAAATATTACAATTGTAATAGTGTTTCTTTGTTAGTTTTTACATTATTTTTAAGGTAGTGTGGTGAAGTACTCAGATTCATTTTTCTTACTTGATAATACTTCGAAACAATTTCATCACACATTTTGATGACGCCAAAATGACAAAACTAATTTTTTAAATCATTTTAAATACGTAATTTAATACAAAAGCTGTCCAATTAAATGCAAACCTTCTTCGAAAGAATTAGATAATTATTGATTTTATCTCTATAGTCAGGATAAATAATGTTGTGTTACTCACTTTTTAATTGGATGAATTAATTTAGTATATGTTGACTTCCTCGCTTAATTAGTAATCCTTTTCGTGTGAAGCAAAATTGTTGTTATAAAAGTTTTTTTTTTCATTTTTTTTTTCTTTTTCACATTTTGTGAACAATTAGTGTCACAACTTCGCCGTAAACAGTTTCTAATCGAAGTTAGTGCATCAACATTATGATGTGTCTTACTAGCACTACTGCTGACTCTGCAGACACCTTAACATTTTATCCCCAATTGTATTCTGCCAGTAAGTCTTCGTGTGTGAACGCTGGACATCGAAAGCATATTTCTCTTATATTTATGCTTGCAACTCTTTATATAGATATCATATGCAGGTCTTACTGAAAATTTCAATCCTTTTAGTGTGAATGATAAATCAGTGTCATCTGGTGAAAAGAAAACTAGTTTAGCAATAGTATCCTTCCAGTTCCAATGCCGTTAAGTTTGCTGAGGTTCAGTGAAGTGTTAATACCATTCGGAACCGAGTAGAGGATATAATTGCAGTGATCGTTTAAATCTTCTACAAAAATTACTGAAGACTCTTCCAGGATCTCACTGGTGTGAGATCATGTTATATTTATTGAATTCATAAATCCTGCAGTGATAATGAAAAAAAAAAACAATGATATTTTTCTGCTACAGAAAAAACATTCTCACACTTTTTGTTGTTAGAATTGAAGTTAGCAATTAAAGACGTCACTATTTCATTCTCATAGCGTGCTGCAAGTTTGGCATAATCAAATTGAATGAAATCTTTCGTCGAATTTAGCGTCAAGAAAGAAGGCAATGGCAAAGGTGTCTCTAAGATGTGAGTCAGTATTAAACATATTTAGACTCTGGTTTTTGCTAGTTTCATCAATCAGTTCTCATAGCTCTTTGGCGGAATCACTGCAGCAAAATCATTGTTATTGAGACAATGATTTACTGTGTCACATTTCTATTACCCCCTGATTTATTATATCAAGATGGCATCCATTTAAACTGTCAAAAAAAAACATGAATATATGAAGAGTGTATGTGCGCGATGGGCATTTCAAAAATTGTTAATGCATTGCAAATCATTTGCTTCTTGGTATTTACCAACGTTCATCTAGTTCGAAAACCCAATCCTGATTAACAGCTATGAATACAGCCGCCACACTGCATGTAAGCAATAACTTATACCTTCTGAAGCATTCACTGTTTGGATTTTCGCTTACTCATTTAACAGTCATGAACTGATAGCATATGTAGTAT
>NC_068983.1:126481084-126487233 GCF_001194135.2 Octopus bimaculoides | reverse complement strand
ATATATATATATATATATATATATATACATATACACATGCATACATACATATACACACATGTATGTATGCATGTATGTATATATGTATGTATGTATATATGTATGTTGTTAGCTCAGATTATTGCACAAGAAATATTACGGATGGTAACAGCACTTTACGCAGTGAAAAGACCTCCAGCCACTCTAGCAAAACCAGTTGTCATGCATACTTAGACTACAGCTTTGTTGAACCCCGTAACCTTTCTTTTAAAATAACTTGCCTCTGGTGGACAAAGTATGAAACATTGATTTACTTCAAAAGATAAATCTGCTACTTCCAGCAGATGAATTAATTCAGTGTAAGAACAAATATCAAATTCATGGAAAGGTAATTTTTTTACCGTGCTATGAACATTTCAGCGTTAAATAATATTATCTCACATAATATTTTCACATCCATTAAGCCCGAGGTTTGTTAGAGTAAAAGCCGTCTCAAGAAACCTGTCGTTGTCATGCTGATTTGAAACATTCAATATTCTTCTTGTCTCTTTTGTCAGAACTTGTTGTTGCTTTCTTTCTTTCCATTTGGATTACACACTTGCGTGCCCTATGATCCTGATCCACAATTACTCGAAAAATCTATCTACGTTGCTCTTCACGAGAAAGCGTTTTCATGTTTGTCGATATTGCTAGGCATTATATATTAAGAATACGTACGCCGTTCATGAGAAAGTCATTTTCGTGAAATTTCTTATTCTTCTTATTTCGAAGCAATTTGAAACATAATTTCTCTCTTTTCTTGAAACCTTAGTTCTTATACGTGTTTTCATCGAACTGCATTCGTTTGTCGGTCAATTTTTCCTTTCTATTTCGTTAAAACTCTTCATCTTTCCTTGCTGCTGAATCGTTAAGGCTTCTCTCTGAAAACCTCTGCGATGCTTAATCATATTTTGTCATATGTTGAATAAACTGCAATTGCAATTCATAGGGAAAATGTAGCTTACCGCGTCGTCTCGTGTTGATATTCCACATAACATTGAGACACTTTTTGTTGTATCTTTTTTAGTTTATAAATGGTAAATGAATGTTTCAGAAGCTATTTTTGTCTACAAACACTTAATGTAACAAACTGATTAATGTGCATGCTCTAAATATATTATTGTAAAACTTGAAATATTTTAACAAGTATCGGTAAATATCAAATGCATAATGAGAAGTTTTTGGCAACATGCGTAATATATTTCACCATTCCTATACGTCTATAAGTACAAACATTTATACAAACACACACGTATATATATATATATATATATACAAGTTTGATATGTTTTGACCAAAGATTGCCCCCAGGCCAATTCTAACAAAATAGCATCATCTTTTAGTATTTCCTAAATGCTTTTTTTTATGTCAGGTTTTGGAGCATCATGCCCAATTTGAGCAGGGAATTCTTGTTCAGTGATTTGTAATAACATATAAGGTGGCTTATCTTATGTGATTCAAATTTCGAAATATTTTGTTTTGTGTTCGGGGACAACAGGGGGCAGCAGTATTGGAGCTGTGGGCGAGAAAAAGGAGAAGAAAAGGGACATGATGATACATTGTTTCTTTGGAGAGGAATGTAATTTCTTTTAGGATCTAGGGGATTATCTTACGTGTTATATCGAATTTATTGTTGATGTGGGCACTCCACCTGATATTGTCATCTACAATTACTCCTGGGCCTCTGATATTATTAGATGATGTGAGTGTTTTCCCTGAAGGAAGAGAGTATGGCTGTTTTGGCATAGTTCGAAATTTCCCCCATTTAGTCTCATATTGTTTTTATCTGCCCATTGACTTACAGCGTGTAGATCAGATTAGATTTCAGTTCGGTCTTCTCCGCTGATAATTTTCTGGAGCTTGGAGTCATCGGCGAATATTTTCATTTTGCTGTTCTTGGTGACGCCCGAAATGTCGTTTATATAGATTATAAACAAAAGTGAGTCCAATACAGGCACTGAGGGACGCCGCTGATGACATTGGCTGGACTTGAGTGGATTCCACTGATCACAACATGTTTTATTCTGTTCTCCAGAAAATTCGCAATGCATGGATTACAATATTTGAAAATTTTAACAGTAGGATATTGTGAGCGACTATGTCAAACGCTTTACTGTGATCAAGATATATGACAGTTGAGTTCGAACCTGATCACAAGGCTTTAAGGAGATCATCGATGTGATGTAAGAGCTGTGTCAGACAGTTTCTGGCGCAGCGAAATGCATACTCCTTGGACTCAGGAGGAAATTTGTCTTTCTGGATGTGAACAGCTGGGAGCGAAATGCCTAGTGGCTGGTGATATCTATGCTCCCAAAGGGGTAGGGTAGCCGGCCATCTTCATTTTTCCAAGGTCAGGGGAGAACAGGGCAACCTATTTCATTACCAAACAATTTTCGGAATGTATTCACAATAGAAACATATACTATTAGTTTGTTTCTTCTAGAATGTTAATTGTAAATTATGAGCTACAAAAGTAAAACGAATACGAGTGATTAGTTGTTCGCGATATAGAATAACTCAGATATGAAATCAGGTATCTCAATCATGCGAAAGATTTGTTAGAAAGTCTAGTATACTTCTTTTAAGCCAGTTCATATTATATCGTAGCATAGGTATAAGTCAATATATTACGGTAATTAATAATGGGAGAAAACGGTTTAAAAATCATGTGTAAAATCCGTGTGTTTGTTTTTTACATGAAATGTTTATATGGTTGTTGATAACTTATACAATATTATCAAGACACTATTCAGAAGAATTATTAGGGAAAGACACTTGGGAATATTTAGTTAATCGAAAAATAGTTTTCACAGTGATAAACCGCGACCTCTAAAGCATTGTGTACTTCAGTTCTTGTAGGTTTTTTGTAACGCTTTTATAAGATTTTTTAACTCAATAACTAGGATCAATTATTTTCTTTGAAATGCAGAAATTGCCGATGCACTTGGCAATTGGAGAGCGAAATGAGACATATTTAATTTTTTTATAACAAATACAAATATAAAGCTTTGTCAGTTTTCAAAAACCTCGTAATTACTCCATTTCGTAACAATGGAGTTTCATATGGATAAATAATAGAATGCGAATTAAAATGTGCAAATGGACAATGGAGAATTTACTCCATCAAATTACAAATAAGAGGAATGAGTGGAATGAGATATAAACTACAGCTGATAATATACAATCTCAGAACTTTTCTAGATGATGCATAAATACTTTAATGTGATAACAGAGAAGAAACTAAATGAGATAATTCAGAAATGCAGGATAACATCAAAACGAATTGAGAAATTGTTACGCTTGCATCGGCATTAAATTATTTATCTAATTTCTGTGGAGTTTCATTGCAGTGGGAAAATACAATTAATTTAGCGTCTGTAAACGGAAAGTATTATTGAAAATTCACAGTACGATGTGTAAAGTATTTATCATATTTTCCAAAATATTGTCTCTACAGCTATACAAATACACTTATTCTCGTTATCCAAAAACGGAAGGAATATCTAGTGATTTCGTCAAATGTATTTCTATCAATTTATTTACGCCAATAAAGAACATTAAATTGAAGAGTGTCGGTAGTGCCTCAAATTTTAAGAATGAAAACGGCTACTTCGCACTACAAGGTTTTTTTTTTTGCAGTGTTCAACATATTTATTAACAATTGCCTTCCGTCATATCAGTTATGCAAAAAGGTGAGTGTTGTAAGATGGAATTCAGGTCAGGTGCAGTGCATGCGCTTTTGCAACACGTAGCTGTATACACTGTTTGTAGGAATGATCTCAAGTCTTCTCGAGCAACCCTCTGAACAGTGTTGCACTCAGTTCACATAACATTAGAATACTTCCTTATCCTCTTTGACCATGAAACATGTGACCGACCATCTTGAACTTTCACTCAGCCGGATCTTCACTGTACGAATAGATCCAAATCGGAAAATCAAGTAACATTGAACAAACAGTCTAAGTTGACGCTCCTGAATCATACAACAGGACACATCCCAGTTTCTATGTCCAGTTAGTCGTAGACAGTAATCCCGTGAATAATCTTTGTATGAAAAGCTGCTTGGCGGATTTGGAGGCCTACGAAAAGGATCCAAGTCACGCAAATATAGATCAAGACAGGAAGGACTCCAAACCTGTAGACAGTACCTTTGTATCCGTGCTCAAATAACGGCAGCCGCAAAGAAGTATGTCCAGTAAGTCAACAACTGCATCGGCACGCCCCAGTCTTTTCAAAACTTGCAAAACTTGCAGCTGCTGCTGCTATCGATCACGCTGTTAAGTTATGTGAAGCGCTCAACGACATCAAAATTCTCCCCCATAACAGATACAAACGAGATGGATTGCCTAGTAAAATAAATAAAGACTGGCTGTTTCTATTGGCCAAGAAACACTAAGTCCAAGTGTTTCTGCTTCCACACTTAGTAAAATTAGAGTATTCCTTGTTACATCGAGAGACGGAAAAAGGATAGCAGCATTAGCAGTCAAAGCTGGATCAATAATCCTGGTTTCATCATTGAGAGCTCCATCTTTTGATCGAGCGTCCATTCCTTCAAATATCTCATCAATAATGAACAACCATGACACGCCCAAAAATAACTAGGAAGACAACATATGTTGAGCTCTCTGTTCGAACTCTGCTTAAGGTTTCAGTGCACAAGGCCCCTAAAAATCCAACCAGTCGGGGAGGTATACCTCGCACCTTCATATTCCTCTAGAATACAACTATGTCCACAGAGAGATGCAGGTCATGCAGCAAGCAACTCCTTCCTACAGCGTTGTGTTCCATAGGTACACGGAGAGCCAGGAACCTGTGAGTACTTGGCCTGTTTGATGTGAACCGTGACTGCTTCGGCCACGACAGTCAAGCAGATGATTTCGCACTCTATTCAAAATAACCTTGGCAAAGACCTTACTGAGTCGTGGGAGTTCTTTCATTTTAACAGCAGTCACTTTACCTTTCCGGATAGGGATATTTATGACCCACAACCAGCCAGGCGCTAATGATGGCAATGTTCCAAAAACAAGACTGCACTGAGCTCATATTTCTAGATCCTCCCCTAATGGATGCCACAAATACCAGCTTCTATCGCGCTCTTCTGGTGACCTACCGCCATATGATCCTCTGCTCCATCGAATTCGAGGCTAAGCGTATCAAATGATAGAAGACGTAGTGAAAATTAGCTTATAAAATTCAAAATTATTAATTACAACGTATAGGGAGATACATTCTTTAAAAGGAAATTCAAATTTAGATTTACATCTTCATAAGCAGATACACAAATAATTGTTTATGTACATCTAATATGAATTTAATATTAGAATTTAGGTACATAACAGATTTAACAATGAATATTTCATTTATCATTCCAATTATTCTTATTTCGGAAATACTAGTTCCTGTTTTAAAAGTGTACAAATATATAATATGAAAACATATTCAACAAACAGAATATTTAGGATATAATAATCAAATCAATTTTGTTACGTATATTAACGCGTCAAAAAGATGTTCTATACTCACTTGAAAACTGTAACTTCTGAAAAATTGGTACTGCTCGCACTACGCCAGTTATCACAAGTGTTCTAGATGATTCGATTAAGGGAACAGTTTGATCATGAAATGAACACGCAAGTTGCTGAACACTTCACGAATACGCATACACTTAATGTTGTTCTTAGGAATTCTTAGTGAGGCATAGAATGTGACAAGACAGACCCTTAAAAGTACAGGTGCAACTCATTGTCACATGCTGAGCGTGCTGGAACAACGTGAGATAAAATGCCTTGCTCAAGAGCAAACCTCTCCACCCATAATCGAACTCGTATCTCAAGGTTAGGTCACCGGACTCATCATAGACCATTCCAGTGAAAATTTCATATAATGTTAATTTCAAATTTGCAAGTCACTTGTTTTATTTACTCTGAAGTTGATTATTTCTCTATGTGGCTTGTTTATTTTCTGTGCTCTGTTTAAGTTCTGTTTTTCATTTTGTCCACGTTTTTTGTGACGTCCTGTACCCAGATATGCATCAATATATACATGTAGATGTAGGTATGTGCATACATGTACTTATATATGCATACATTCACATATTTTTTGTATTATTATTATATATATATATATGTATA
>NC_068983.1:126477586-126480570 GCF_001194135.2 Octopus bimaculoides | reverse complement strand
GTTCAAACGAATTCACGTTCAAGTGAAATAAGTTGAGACAGACGCGTGTCTCCCGCCATCAAGCGGTTGGGCATTAACAAATACTTCCAATGATTTTATTTATAAAAAAAATAGTGCCCTGTCCATCCTGTTTTCAGTTCTCATAACACTCATGGAACATTTTTTTCTTCTCACTGAAAATAACACGTTATAATGCGAGCTGGTTTGGAATAGAATTATAACAACGAAATGCGGTAAGTAGTAGAAAAAGATTTTATTCGGAATCAGAAATTAGTAGCAAGTTTATAAATATCTGCGAGAAAATAAAATTGAGAAAAATAATTTAATCTTCTATCTTCAAATACATATGTTAATGTTAATACTCTGTTTGATGGTTGCAACTTTACTTGCGTAAAGAATTTGAAGAATTCTAAAAACACAAAATTATCCAAAGAAGAATGCAAGTCATGGATGCAAAGAAAGCAAATCATGGAAGCAAACCTTACTTTACAATGCTAAACCGGTGTGAGTGTCCAAAAACAGGATGTTTATATTTCGGCGAATATTTAGCAGCCAAAATGAACGGCGATAATTCTTGCGACTATTCGCACTGAGTGCACATGCAGCCAAGGCTGATATCGCATATCCTCGTTTCGGAGTCGATAAAATAAGTACCAGCCCAACATTGGGGTTAATGTAATCGATTTGCACCTTCCCTCACAACTGCTGGTCTTGTGACAAAATTTGAAATTAGTATTTCGGTAAATGTTGTTTCGATGTAGGGGAAAATGTATAAATGTACACTTGATATCATTATGATCGGCGCCGAGAACCTGGGAATGAATGATGCAATGGAACAATATCAATTTGGGAAGAATACCTTTCAAAGAGTTTGCAGTTACTTCTAACATGTTAACACTATCGCATTCGGTCTCCTTCATTTCCTCTACTGACGTGCTAATTGCTGGTAGAGTACAATGGCTGTTTCACGGTTCAAACTGCCATTTTATGTATACCTATATGTTTGTTGTGTGTTTGTGTGTGCTCTAGAAATCACATTGAAGTTCGACCAGTTTTCGCTTCACAAGCATTTTTTTCTCTTCTATTATTAATAGAGAGATTTTCAATATTAGACTTCTATATTCTCTTTTGCTCTTTTACGCTTTTACTTGTTTCAGTCATTTGACTGCGGCCATGCTGCAGCACCGCCGTTTTAGTCGAGCTAATAGACCCCAGGACTTATTCTTTGTAAACCTAGTACTTAATATATCGGTCTCTTTTGCCGAACCGCTGCGTTACGGAGACGTAAACACAGCAGCATCGGTTGTCCAGCGATGTTGGGGGACAAACACAGACGCACAAACACACACACATACATATATATATATGTATATATACATATATTCGATGGGCTTCTTTCAATTTCCGACTACCAAATCCATTCACAAGGTTTTGGTCGGCCCGAGGCTGTAGCAGAAGACACTTGCCCAAGGTATCACGAAGTGGGACTGAACCCGGATCTATGTCGTTTTTAAGCAAGCTACTTACCACACAGCCACATCTACGCCTTGAATCATATTCTAGATTTTCATAAGCTAGCTTAAATATGTTGTTTTCAGAAATGATGTCATTTCGTAGCTTAAATACGAATTTCCATTTACACCGTTTTTGATTGAAGATTTATTTCCAGTAGATATCTTGAGGTTTTATACAAAACTATATTACTGCCACTTTGTTGTTTTAGATTATTCAATTTTTCTTTCATGTAGCGGACTCATAATAATTACTAAATAATGTCAAGCGTTAAATTCTTTCCAGGTAGATATCTTTTTACCTCATATCCATGTTTACGTGCTTTTCCATTCAGATAACTAAAGATAATATTCAACTTAGAATTTGAATCTAAGCGTTACTGGACTATTTTCGAATATATATTAAGCTGTTTACCCAACCAGATTTGTACGACGGTGACTTAAAATGTAGCGGGCCAATCCCTGCCTTTAATAAAATTAAACTCATCTAATTTTTTAAAGAGTTAGATTTCTGAGAGGGCGTAGAAATATGCGTCAAAAAATGAATGCATATTTGAAGATTATTATTTACCAAAAGTTTCGCGTACAACACACACAAACACAAGCACACACAAACAACATATTTGCGCGTATGTGTGTACATGTCTTTTTCTCTCTCTTTTTCTCCCCTCTCTCTCTCTCTCTGTCTATTTATATATATATATATATATATATATATATATATATATATATATATATATATATATGTACATATATACGGCTAATTTTATAATTTCGTTTAACCGAAAAATAGAAATAGGACTCAAGACGGAAGTGCTCAGGTAACACTCAGACGAAAGGAGAAATAAATTGAAAGGTATAAGGAATGAACGCTCTAATCGGTCAAAGTCACTTAATAAAGTTTCCATATTATCATAAACGGAACATAAGTATATATTAGAACAACAGGGTATCCAATGATGAAATACAATGGTATACAATATTCAGCTATATACCAATAAAAGGTGATAAAACCCAAAAGGTCAATACGAATGAAGTCGAATGGAGAAAAACATGCAGATAAAATTAATGCATAATATAAGCGACAAAATGTTCAAGGCAATGAAACTAAAATAAAAATAATGATATAAGTATAACAGGCAAATCTGTAACCAGAAAAGAGTCCATGCAAATAAATCACAGGAGAAATTGAGGCCAGGTTTATCAACATGCAATAAGCCTGTCTTTTTATTTTATCACATGCCAAAATTGGAAATTTCTTGAAACATCCCTCTCCCAGTTAGTAATTAAACATTAGTCGCCAGTTAGTTGCTTCACTAGAGAATATTTGTCCAATAAAAAGTAAAATGCTTTTGATCACTGAGTCAAGTATTTTGGAAATGAATGTCTTATTCATAGACTTATACTTGTACCTATCTATTCAACTCCCCGTCTAGAGATATAAAGATTGCTCCTGATATATATATATATATA
>NC_068983.1:126475004-126476315 GCF_001194135.2 Octopus bimaculoides | reverse complement strand
AGAGAGAGAGAGAGAGAGAGAGAGAGAGAGAGAGAGAGAGAGACAGAGAGAGAGATAGGTTGAATTCAGTTACTACATTATAAAGATAAATTTCTGAGCAAATATATAGAAAAATGCTGAAATACAGAAGTTAAACTAAATGACCTTCTGTAGATATGAGACAAATTTTGTCTCGATATCTAAGATTATGTCCTCAATTTAAAAACAACTCTAAGCTATATTGGTTGTGAAATTGTGTTGATACATAACATTATTCAACAACTTCAAAATCTAATATATCTTTTATTGCCCGAGATTTGATAATTTCATTCAAGCGGTTTTCAATAAAATTAAGATAAAAATCTTTGCGGATGTCCAATTTATTCTGTTTTTCCGTTAATACATTATATTGTCTGACTCTATGCATCTAAAATTATTGATTAAGTAGTTATGAGGTTAGTTTAGTATAGCTTAGTATAGACAAATAGTTAGTTTAGTATAGATAAATAGTTAGTTTAAAGAGGAAATGAGTACATTATTCAATGCTCTACAATTTGAAGACGAATTAAGCATAAAGAAATCTAAACTTGTCAGCACAATTATTATGTATGCTGAAGACCCGTACAACATATATAGTTACAAAACGAGTAAGGTGTCTAATCATTCCTAAATAATATAAATGTATTAACCATTTGACTACAGTATAGCACGAAAAGCGGTAAGAACAACATCGTCACTAATTTTCGGGTCAAAGTTTTGCATATGGACAGCAATGTCGAGGAGGGACTTATTCGATTACGTCGATTTAGTTTTCAAGTGGTACTTAAATTTTTGATCCCGAAAAGCTGGAAGGCAAGGTTGAACTCAGCAGAATTTTGACACAGAACGTACAAACAGACTAAATTCCACCAAGCATTTTGGCCGGCGAGTTAATGATTCAGCCAGCTCGATGCCTAAAGCCGCATCAGAATTATTAAGAGCGCTAACAATAATTAAAAAAAAAGAGTAGCACACTCGTTTTTCTAGATATCGTATTTTGTGATTGAATTGATTTAATTATTCGAAACATTAAATTCCTTAGATCATTAATTCAGAAATCCATCATTTTTTCATTTGAAAATGTCTCACTAAAAAATTATACCTTGAAAATAGACGCTGACTGAAAGTTTACCAGAAGGAAACATCCAATTACTTTTACAGAGCATAAGTTATAAATTCTGCTACAGATGATTTAGAGATGCCTTTCAGTCTAAGTATTTCTCTACACAACTACATAGAAACATTTGTACTTGTGTAGCAACATACTGAATCACAGAAGAATGCAAAATTTCG
>NC_068983.1:126470004-126472504 GCF_001194135.2 Octopus bimaculoides | reverse complement strand
TGCATACACACATACATATTTACATGCTTACGTTCACACCTGACTTTTTCTCTGCGACAGAAAACAAACGTTATACAGTTGGACAGTTCAACTGCTCACCAGAGAGGAATGTAAATCAAATGTTTTTTCGAAGAAAGAACAAAAGAAACTGAAATGGATTCTCGAAGTCCAAGCTATTACTGACACAACGAAACATATTAAGACATTCCAAAGTCTCTCTACTTGCGGTTCTTTAATCGAACAGAAACATATAATTGGGGATATGTATCGACAGATCAACCAACACAGTAACTCAACATAAATAAAATCACCGGAAAATCTCGTATCGTTTGCGACCAACTAGTACTATAACAAAACTCAAAGAAAAAACATACATTGATAAATAGAACTGGGAAATATTAATGAAGTTATATCAATTGTACATCATATAGATCTTACACTAATGGTATCTATATAATGGAAATATACCATTGTGTTTGTATATTAAAGAGGGAATTAATTATATATTCAAGATTCGTACGCATCTGTCATTAGTACCATCTAATATCCGTTGTTGTTACTATTAGGAAATAGTTGATTAACTACCTTACTCTTTACTCGTGAATTAGTACACATCAGCTTCTCCGTACTAAATGGCGTAAAAACATACATACGCTATCGACATCCCCATCCATAAGATTTGATATTAACCGGCATTTCCTTGTGTTGATATGAACATGAGGTTTCTCCCCATTACACTATATTTATACTTGTATCATGGCCTAATTTTGGATATCATCTTTAACTGAATTCATTAGTCAGTCGTTATTTGGTTGATTAATATTAGATGGCAAACTCTAACGAGAATTCTTTTATGTCGTCTAAAAAATTTACTTGTATTTTTCCCAGTATTTAATTGATAACGTGGTGTTCGAATGAAAAGAAAAGTTTTCCTATCTACACATTGCAATACAGTGATAATTAAAAAGGAAATCTATACTTGATAGCAACTTTTCCTCCTACCAAGAAGTTTATTCGTGGAGAAACACGTGTAATCAAATGAGAAAAGAGCGGATTCACGAATGGTACTTGGAAATACGGAATGTACTTAGAATGCACTTCAAGAAGTAAACACAGCTAGCCTACAAAATTAAGTGCCGTATTTAATACATTTATATTGCAAAGTGATAGTACTCTGCTTGCTTTTGCGATAAAATAATTTAAGAAATTAATCAAACAAGCCGATTAAATTTGTTCGTCGAAAGATTTATATCTTACGATGGCTGCAGTGTAATGCGGTGTAGTCATTTAAAAAATACATATATATAATCAAACTGTTGCAATGATAATCGGCATAAATTATTTACGTGAAATATAAAAATTTCAAAGTAATTTTACTAATTGTTATTAATTTGAACAAATATATATATATATATATATATATAAATCAAAATAAGCATCAAGGATATCCAGAGGTAATGCAGTACGAGCGTTCCAAGCAACTCCATTTAATTAAACAATGTAATCACTACCTCAGTTGCATAAGGACATAAAATGTTATTAAATTAAAACAGATGGACACATTAGTAATATTTTATCTAAAATATCGAAGAAGGTAAGGAGATAGAGAAAGAACATCCAGTCTTCACTTCCGCTTAGAAGCTACTAAGGTATCAGGAACAAAGGCCTGTTACAGATGTTGCTTGTCACTGTTCTATGGGATCAATTTTAATTTATAAAAACGGTAGTTAAAAGTATTTGTAGGAGAATTACTAAATTATCATCAAACATTGATATTTTTAATTCCCATTCATACCACTAAAATGTTGCATTGTCTAAGGCAGGATATGACCAGAAAATTATTTTCTTAGTCCTGTAATCTCAGCACCTTTTAATTGAGGAAAAATTGATAGTTTGAGTAATAGAGTCTTTCTTCCTGATACCTTAATAGCTTCTAACCTGAAGTGAAGACAGCATGTTCTTTCTCTATCTCCTTACCTTCTCGGAGATATTAGGTAAAATTATACTAATGTCCCTATATGTTTTAATTTAATTACATTCTATGTTTTATGCAGCTGAGGATTGTTATCATTTTAAATTGATGTAATCATTACATTGTTCAATTAAATGGAGTTGCTTGAAACGATCGTACTGCATTACCTCTGGATATGCTTGTTGCTTATTTTGTTTTTAATCACCTTATTTCGAAATTCCCTGGATAATACCGAACAAAATTCTGGTACCTCAACTCAAGTATCATATTCATCTGAATCATGTGAGATTCTCAGCTTTTTTAGCTGCTATTTTCTGAACTTCGGTATATGGTGAAGCAAATATTTTGCCGATCCCTTAATTATATGTATAAATATATGAACTTTTGAATAAGTTCTCCACCAATAATGGTGCTTTCATACCGATGGGCTTGGTAAAAATTATTAATTATTAATTGATTTATTAATTAATAAATTGATAATCCTTTACCCTTTTAATTTGTAATAATTATATATATATATATATATAT